>NC_133458.1:41456426-41756426 GCF_048565385.1 Saimiri boliviensis
AACCATTTCCTCCTTTTCCTCTTGAAGATACCTACCCTATCCACCCCCAAGTATCAGATCTCAGCACCTTGTATGTTTAATTTGTTTCAGAAACACAAGAAAGCGATTTGCAAATGCAAAGCCTCAGAAATCCCTGATTATGGAATCGGAATCTCCACCTCCTTCCTCTTCTCCTTTCCAGTGGACATCCCTTGCCCACTTCCCACTGTCTTCTGATGCCCAGGGGATGGAGAGTTTGCTCAAGCCTTTCCTGGGTGCCTATGCCATCACATTGCTTGCAACTTCACAGAGATTATTCTTTAGGAAAGCATATCATTTCATATAATAAGCATGTACAACAAGCTATCATATTTCTGTTACAAGTTAAATCAAATAATGATATGCTACTACTTTATACTTATAACATGTCATATACAAGCATGTATACATAGGTAGATATTAGACATAATAGCAGCCCAAGTGCTATTTACCTGTTTTAAATTCTAGGCTTATTTTAATAGGAAATAAAAGCAACGTTTTTTCATTCTTTCTTAAAGGCAGTCAATAAGCTCATTTGTATGTCTTTGGAGAAAGTTGCTGCAGTAGGAATTGGGTTTACCTATTTGGCACAGTATGCAAAGTAGGATTGGCTGGATCAATTAGAGAATTATCTATTTATGAAATGTCTGGCTTCAATGAAAAGAGCTGGTACAATTATGAACTGTTGTCTTGACAACTGGGAAGGACTGATTGGATCATTTTATCAGTAGGGTTGCTGATGATTTCAAATACTGAAAAGCAAAAGCTACTGGAAAATAGTAATAAACTTGGGAGAATGAGAAAAGAAAAAAGGTGTGTGTGTGGATGTGTGTGTGTGTGTGTGTGTGTGTGTGTGTGTGTTGGGGCATTCTGCATATGTGGGTGAGATTGCTTGTACAGGATGTGTGGATACAAGAGTTATAGCAAAAGGAGTTTTCACCAAGAAAGACCATGCAGATTTCTTGGCAAAAAGCCAGAGTTGCTATTGTAAATTTCCTAGTCAGTTTCAATGTCAACCTAAGCTCATATTTGAACCTGGAATCAGGGCAAAAGCATTATCGCTCTGTCACTTTGTTGCCAGAAGTGGAATTTTTTTGTTAATATTTTACTGTTACATCTGACAGGATTTCACATTTTCTGTAGTCCGCCTTTAGTACATTGAACTGCCAGACAGAGAAATTAATACCCTGAGTGACTGTATTTTAATTAAGCAATTTCATGCAAATTACAAATTTTAGATTGCCAAATAATATATTGCACAAAAATTGTAGGCTGGCTGATCTGATATGCATGGAGTATTACTCTTCCAGGCACTGTGCATACATGGGAAAATGAACAAAAATGCTAATTTCCAATCTACTATGCAAACGGTAAAAGATGCCTATTTAGATACATATGCTTTTCTTACGAAGGGTAAACAGTTCTTTAATTTAATATAGCTGACACTTGAAGATGTGTTTTTCTCTTTTACAAAGATAATTTTTACATTGAACAACTAAATGAGAATTCAAGTAGAAAGCATCTTGTTAATGGTGACTAATAAAAACTAATATTGCATACAGTATAATGATATTAAACCTTGTAACTGGTACATAAAGCAAGATCATTCCTATGGTGGTTCTGTCAATGAACATCAAATATAGTTGCATATTAAATATATACTTTTTGACAGAATAAAATGTTAACCCTTTCAGAAAAAGACTAAACATCACTGTGGAATTCTACCTTAAAATGAAAGTGAAGAAACGGCAAAGAAAAAAAAAATTAAATCCCAGCACTTAAACAATTCTTGTTACTCTCTAATATTTCAATTAGATTTATAAGACAAGAAAAAATAGGAAACTCTTTGTGGAAAATATAACAACGTATAGCCTATACATTTTTTCCAACATTCAGACCTCAAAGAGCTAATCTATATAAATAAACTTTTTTTTTTTTTTTTGAGACAGTGTGCAGTGGCACAATCTGTGCTCACCACAAACTCTGCCTCCTGGGTTCAAGTAATTCTCCTGCCTCAGCCTCCTGAGTAACTGAAACTACAGGTGCATGCCACCACACCTTGCTAATTTTTGTATTTTTAGTAGAGATGAGGTTTCATTGGCCAGGATGGTTTCAATCCTCCTGACCTGGTGATTCACCCACCTTGGCCTCCCAAAGTGCTGGGATTACAGGCGTGAGGTACCACACCCAGCTATAAGTGAACTTTAATGAAAGAATCACTTGTTACTATTTTCTTAGCACGTTCATGTTGTATCATAGAAGAAGAGATGATATTGCACTTCTCTTGCATACAGCTCCTTGTAGTTTTCTCCAAATGTGACTTATTTCCTGCATAGATATATTCTTTTTCATAAAAACACAGTTTGACGCTTTATGAAAAAAAAATATATAGCACTTAAGTGCTACTGGTTTATCACAACATTCTCAAAACAAACAGTCCAACTAGTATTGAGGGGAAAATAGAGCAGAGAATTCCAAGAGATCCATCGAAAGCCTTACAAGATGATTTCTTAATTTTTTAGACAATATACACATGCAAGTTGAGGTCTATCTAAAAAGGAAATTGATTTGGGAGTGTATGCAAAAGAACCTTCTCAATCATTGCTGCGCCAGAGAGTTTGCCGTCTCCTTCAGTTTCATCTTTACTCTCATTCAGACATAGCTCCAAAAGTTTGATATCAATTATCAAAAATATTATATCTTACAACTTTAGTAACTTTTTTAGTTTTTCAGACTGAGCATCACCATCTCTGGTTTTGTCTACACTGGCCTCAGAATCTTGTTTCACAATCAGGAAGGGCCTACTGTAGCCACACCTCTCTTTTACTGTGTCTGGGATAATTTTGTACCTTGGGCGTTTATAAACACTATATAAATGTGATAAAAATGATGGAACCTAAACCATGTAATTAGCACAATGTGGGTTTGATTATACAGTTAACTTCCATACATACTACACAGAGAAGCAGCCATATTCCTGAATTAGTTGCTAATGATTTCCTCATTAAAGAAATGATGACAACTTTCCACATTTTCATGTATGTGTATACCTGTGGTCTGTATTCTTGTGCAAACCAAATTTGTAATCTTCTGAGTTTTGTCCATCATTTTCTGTGTTGTATTGTCTTTGGCCACACTGATCAGCAGCTTCCTTCTAAGAAGATACTGACCCTACTTACAGAAAGATTTTAGTCAAGATTTAAGTCATTGCTCAAAGTTATTATTTAAAACTAGGTGTTCATTAATGGCCTCAGGGTTGCGCTTAAGGAAGATAGAGCTGTATCCAAAATCCTTGAAGGCACATGGGAAGTTGGGAGCTGGAGAGACTAGATGAAAACACCAAGTTTTAAGGGTTAGGATTGAAATTATTAATACATGATGAAGCCAGGATTTTGGATAAGGTGGAAAGTAAGTTAGCATGGGTCATGTAACCATCTCTAAATCAGTTATTGTGAGGAGTTGGAAGGCAGCCTCTGAGTGCCCACATCTGGGCCATGTGCAGACCCAGAAGCCAAGCAATGTGTGAGCCACATCTAAACCACTGGAACTGATGAAAGGAGGGGTGGATCCCCAAGAAAAAGGATTGCATTCTGTCCTCAGTATAAAGGATGATAAGCAAGCAAAACAACATGGGAACCATAGCCACTTTCTAGCTTTTTTAATTTGAACATCTTACATAACTTATTCTGAGAGTCAGTTTTCTTATCTATAAAAGGCACAAGACTGTCTTTGAAGGATTGTTGTGAGAATAAGAGATAATTTACGTGTATTGATTCTCAAGCATTGAACATAAAAAATAAGAAAACAAACTTAATGGTATCCTAAGAATAGTATTTTAGTTTAACAAAAATGCATCACTGTGTATATAAATGTATATGTATTTACACTTAGAGGTTTTTTTTTTTAAAGGTATGTTTAGAAAAAAATGACAGAAACTAAAGTCAAAATGTAAATACTGATTGCCTTCAGGTAATAAGCTGATGGAAAATAGCTTTTTCTCCAAATGTTTTCCAGGTTTAATAGCCATACACTTATTTTATAATGTTAAATTAATAATCTTTAAAGTAAAATAGCAAAAAGGCAAGATGTTATCATTAATCCTAAACTTTTTTTCTAGGTATATTTAAGTCCAAAAATAATTCTTCACAATTCACTGAGTACAAAGAATGATTTGACCATAATTGTAACAAATGTAACATCCCATTTAGTTATTTTTATTTTCCTTTTATCAGGATAAGCGGTGCTAAACATGTTAAAATTTTCATACTAAATATGTGAGGACATAGCTACATATTAAAGAGTGACTAGTGGGTCTAATTAAAACAAAATATATAATTTAATCATTATTTCTTTCTTTAGATGTAAATCCAGTGCCTAAAATCATATTAGAACTGTCCTTTAACATTTATGCTATCAAAGTATGTAACTCAAGCACTGGCTTGAGTTCAGATAAGTTTATAACTAGATATATAAAAAGGAACTTATACTAGTTAGTTGGGTATCTTTATTGTATTCTTATTGCCCTTTTGTGTGTATGTATATTCACATAGACACATGCATACTCAAACATAAACACAAGGTCACCTACACTTAAGTAGAGTCCTGTTTCAATTACTCTCATTTCCAATACAGGCATTGATCAACTTACGACCTATGCAACTTACGACCATTCGACTTTACGACCATAATCGCTAGCCACAACTGCTCCGCGTCTGGCAGCGTGAACGTTGCCCAGCTGGGCGTACGATAGTGCAGACCAGCTTCCAGCAGCACTACGATCTCCGCGTGCACCATTTCAACTGTACATATAGCCTACTCAACTTACGACCAAATCGTCCAACCGTGGTCGTAAGTTGAGCACTAGCTGTAATGCTGAATTTAAGAAACCTGTTTTAACTAATGGGCTCTTCACAACTGTGCTTTGTAAAACTGTAGTAATACTTTAAGGTCTTATCTAAGAATTCCCATTGAGGCTAAATAGATTTCATTCAATAAAATTTGGTAGTGTGAGGATAATAATGTCAAAGAAAAAAAAAGAACAATGGAAAAACAACCACCAAAGTTCTTGAAGTTTAAAGGTGGATATAGAACTAAAAAGAAAAATGCAAGAACTGTAACAACTGCCAGGGACATATATCAAATGAAGTGAGAACGTAAGGGAAGGACTTGCTATGTCTGCCCTGGAGAAAGGAAATTGAGGGAGGCTTCAGAAGCAGTAACACTGAGAAGAAATTTAGACTGAGCTAGAACCCACTGTTAGTCAAGCGAACAAGGAAGAGGGACAGCATCACAGTCCACTGTAGTGGACTGTTTCACATGCTGCTGGTGGCAAAGGTATTATTTCAGGTTACAAACGAATGGGCAGTTTTTAAAAAACTTTTCACTTGAAATCATTACAGCTTCACAGGAAGTTGCAAAAAAATATGTACACGAAGGTCCCATGCACCCTTCATCCAGCCTCCCCCAATGTTTACATCTTGTAAAACTACAGCACAATATCAACACCATGAAATTGACATCGGCACAACCCATAAAATTTTTTCAAATTTCACCAGTCATACATACACTCATTTTCGTGTGTGTGTGTGTGTGTGTGTGTGTGTGTGTGTTTATACTCCATTTTATTCCATGTATAGGTTCATGTAACTGCCATCACAATCAAGATAAGGAACTGTTATATCAACAAAGATTCCCTTGTGCTGCACTTCTGTAGCTCCTATCTTTGCCCATACTTACTTCATACCCACTACTCCCCATCAGACCCTAATCTCTGGCAAGCACTTATTTGCTCTTCATTTTTATCATGACATTATGTCCAGAATGTTATGTAAATGGACTCAGAGAATGTCAGTTTTGGAGATTGACTTTGTACTTCACATAATTATGTAGAAATTCATCTAGTTTGTTACACATAGCATTGGTTGGTTTCTCTTCATTGCTGAGTAGTAGTCTGTGATATGGATTACCAAAATTTGTTTAACCCACTGAAGGACATTTCAATTTTTTCCAATTTTTGTCTATTACAAATAAAGCTTCTATGAACATTTCTATACATGTTTTTGTCTGGATGTGAGTATTAATTGCCTAAGTGTCCTAGGTTGTATGGTAAGTGCATTTTTTGCTTTAATAAGAACTGCCAAACCCTCTTCCACAGTGAATCTATCATTGGACATTCCCACAAGCAATAATAATCAATATTTCTTTTAAAATTTTTATAGTTGCATATATATTTTAGGTTGTTTTTCATGTATTAAGTGATTTTCAATTATGACAGAGTTTTCTTTTTTAAGTTGAACTACTAGCTAAGAATAATACAAGTAATATAGCATTAGTTTGTTTTCTGGATATGGCAAAAATAATTTTGGTGATACAAGAAGGAGCGAAATTTGGGAAGCTGTGGCTTGATGGCTGAGTACCCTGACTTTGACTTTGTTTATTACATATTACATAGATTTGGCACCTACTCTTGTTCTATCACTAACTAGCAGTGGCTAAATTTTCTTATTTTATCATATGAATAACTATATGTAAATATTTAATTGTAGTTAATAACAATATGGCTACTGAGAAAATGAACTGAGACAATATATACAAAATAGTTAGGCCGATGCTAAGAATATTGTAAATCTCTTAGCCGTTACTGCAAAGCGAGCAGCTGTCTAAGACAAACTGACATAAGGTCATCATATGCAGAGATCACAGATCGCATAAACTGGCAGGAGACATATGTCTTGTATAGAGAAATTAATAATAGAGGTAAGACTTAACCATAGTATGGAAATACCCTCTTTTATTTATTCTTTGCATAGTTTTAAGTATTACTTCATAGAATAGGGTTAAAGAAACTTTTTTAAAATTCATAAAAATTAAACCTAACCTTTATGATGTAAAGTTTGATGCTTAATTCTTGTTTCATTGGTTTTTAGTTGGATTTTCTCTTTTGACTTCAGAAACTCAAAAGCATTTTTGGGGGACAACTGAAAGAAGAGGATGTGGTCTAGCAGGAACCCGGGTTCCAAGAAGAAATCTTAACTACTTTACTAATTTTGAGACTTCAATAAATTGCTGAATCTCTCTAGACTTCTATATTCTCAAGTGTACAACAGCCATTCTATATTCTCCAATGTACAATAGCCTATCTACAGCATCCTCCTCTTGAGTATTAAGTGAAATAACATGTTTAATACTCCTGACACATAATTGGCATCACTAAATAGTAGCTATGATTTTTGTTGCTGTTGTTTTTGAGACGGAGTTTTGCTCTTGCTGCCCAGGCTGCAGTGCAGTGGCGCAATCTCGGCTCACCACAAATTTTGCCTCCCAGCTTTAAGCGATTCTCCTGCCTCAGCCTCCCGAGTAGCTGGAATTACAGGCATGCACCACCATACCTGGCCAATTTTTGTATTTTTAGTAGAGACGAGGTTTCTCCATGTTAACCAGGCTGGTCTCAAACTCCCGACTTCAGGCTATCACCCTCCTCGGCCTCCCAAAGTGCTGGGATTACAGGCTGAGCTACCGCAATTGGCCGCTATGGTTTTAAAATGTTTCATCATACTTAGTCTGTGATTAAATGAAACTCACATGTGATAGGACAAAATTTGTCAGTCTAAACTGAAGGTTCTTTGTGTAATCATTGCAAAATGCAGTTTCCTGCAAGGGTTTTTGTAGGTGTGTATGTGGTTAGGGAGTGGTGGGGAGAGCTGTGTTTCTATTCATTCCAAACACCCAATCCTCATTTATTCATTCACTCATTTAATAAATAATAACAATAACATTAAAACCTAAGGAGTAAGGCCATTTACCTGCTTATAGCTCTCCAACAGTCCCACTAGCCTGTGGATGGCTCCAACTGCATTGCTGATTCATTTGAGTCACTTTCTTGATACAGAAAGTCGCAATCAGTAGTCATGTTTGTATGTAAGTTAAAAGAGAAGGCTGAAGAGTGAAAGACTTACATAGTTATGCACAGAGATACCGCGGAGAAAATCCACTTTCGTTTTCCTAATAACAAGTGTTAGATACATAGTGGTGATTTTTTTCCCCATCATACCAATTACAAAGAATATCATCTAGACTTTTCATTTTTGAGAGACTTGATAATTTTGGCAGGAAAGAATTTCTAAAGGAAGCTCATCAGGATAATAGCATCACTCTTAACCCCCTTAAAACTGCAGATATTTCCCCCTATAATTGGTGGGAAATTTACTGACCACATAATAGAATTAGAAAAGAAATCTGATCAAGAAAATAAGCAGAAGCCATCAGAAACATTCACGATTACATATCAGAAAATCTTAAGGTTTACTTGTTACAGAATATTTGGCTTTGCAGCAATAAAAAAATTATTTAAGTGGGTAATTAATGGTTAAATTACATCAAAAAATTAAAGTGGGTAATTAATGGTTAAAACACTGAACTGTAGACTAAATAAACAATAGCCTTGTAATTGTACTGTCATCATATATGTCTCACTATGTAGTTAAATGGACAGCAACATTCAGGAGAGATTTAAATTTTACAGTAAAACTTTCTAAAATGTGCCTCTGCATTGCTAAAGAATTATGTTTTTGTTTTTAATTTCATGTGGATGAGGCACTAGTGTGAATGCCTTTCATAATTTTTAAAATGATTTTTTGCAACATTAACTTTTATAATATGAAACATAATTAGGACAATGAAAATAAGAAGTGTTATCTATCCCAGTAGATTACAGTGATCATCCTCTCTGTGTTTCTCTCACCAACACCCCAACACCATTCCTTTTTTTTTTTTTTTTCTGTCTTGCTTTTCATTGGCTATGCATGAATTTTGGAGAAATCTTTCTACAGGATATGTAATTATTTTAAACTTCTCTTAAGTTTCCAAGACATATTTTTCTACCACTCATAGATTTTGACCCTTAAAAGAAATAAAAGCTAAAATTGTTTTTAAAGTTTAGTTTAACAATTACAGCAATTTTCAAACCACTGTAAAATTTTCTTTGGAAGTATTTATTTAGAAAAAGGAACTAATTGTTATATTTCTTGTAGCTATTATTAATGAAACAGTATATTTATTGTTTTTATTTATGAGAGTTAACATTCCAAAAAAATATCTTTAGTCCCATTAAATCTGAACTGCCTTGTTTTCAAGGATTTACGAATTAAACTCAAGGTAGGATCATTGTTTCTAGATACTGATACTAGAAGAGTGTACAAATGAAAAAAAATTGACCAGATTTTGGAAAGTACCTGCTATGTACTGAGTTGTATTTCTTCCAAACTCACATGTTGAAGTCCTATCCCCAATGACAATATTTGGAGATAGAGCTTTTAGGAGGTAATTAAGGTTAAATGTGGCCAGAAGGGTAGGCTGTTACTACAATAGGATTGGCAGCTTTATAAGAATACAAAAATAGTTCTCTCTCCCTCCACATTCACACACCAAGGAAACAGTATGTGAGGACACAAGGAGAAGGCAGCCATGTACCCTCACACAAACCAAACCCTGCCGGACATTGATGCTGAATTTTCTAGCCTCCAGAATTGTGAGAAAACAGGCTTTTATTATTTAAGCCATCCAGTTTATTGTGTTTTTTAGGGCTGTCCAAGCTAAGAAAGCCAGTATTCCTTCCAAAACTAGAATGATGTACTTGGAAACAGGAATCTTGTGGTTTTGCAGCAACTCTGCCACTCGAAAGGTTTGTGGACATGGCCAATTCACTTACTGGATTTGACAATCAGTGCCTTTCTCTATAAAATGGGGATGGTCACCATGTTGGTAATCTTGATGGTAATCTTGGATTAAATGGGACAATAGAGACAAAAATGACTTCAAAACTAGAAAACGTTGTATAAAAATAAAATATCACTTTTAAATTCAAATTTATTCTTAGAAGAGTTGGTTTCTATTTACTTATATGAGATATGTTTGTACAGATTCTAAATATAAAATATATGTATACATATATATACATATATTTTATACTTTTCACAAAGTCATTGTTTTAAAGAGCCAGTATTATAGATGGTGAGAAGTCAGACTCTATTCTTTGCATATTCTGTTAAATTTTGTAACAGTCATCTAAAGCACATCAAATGCGCCATTGTAAAATGTGAAATACTGGGCTATGTAGGCTTGCTGTAGAGTAATGTTTCTTGTGTGTTTAGTTTATACAAAATATATTGTAAGTTGAACTTTATCTTCAAATAATTCAATAGTTTGAAAGTTATAGCATGTGCTGTTTAATGAGTATTTTGCAATTTTTGGATGACTAATAACATTACTGAGACAGATGCATTCCATGAGCAAAGGAAGCAAGACTATATCATCGATTATTAAAAGAATGAGAAAATCTTACATCCAAGCTTAACTAGGTTTTGGTATAAAAAGATAGAAGAATTCACAAATCTTAAAGTGAGAATGTTGGGGCCATACAAACTTTAGTGAACATTCATAGTTAAATGAATGGATTGTATAAATAGTTGTTTTGACATGGACATGACATCAAATATATGGTAAAATTGTATTTTAAGTAGAAGTTATGTATCTTAAAATAACAAAAATAATCATTGTGATCTGTAACCCCTCATGACATTAGTAAAGAATCACTGATTTGAGAGTAGAAGTAGTAAAACCTTACTAAATTGCACATCTTGCATAAAAAGAAGTCCAGCTTACTTAAATTAAAAATGATATAATTATTTGTCAAATTTTAATAAAAACTAAAGGCAAAGAAAACATACTTCTTGAGGCAAAGGGGACAATAAAACTGCATGCAGCTATATTCAATTTACACACTAAAAAAGAGTATAAAATATTGAAAGATAAAGAATATAAAAATCCTTAATGAATGTTTTCTTTAAAGATACTCTAAAATAAAAATTTAAAAATAAGCATAACTGAAAGAATGGTTAAAGTAGATCAGATACAGAGGAACAAAATTAAATGAAAGATGGCAATGTCAGACAAAATAGAATTCAAGGTGGAAACCAGAAAAATAAACACAATTTATATTTAATGAAGGTGCTATTATCTTTTAGGCAGTCCTTATAATACTTAAAAACATTTATGTAACAAAAAGTAATACCAACTAATCATATAAATTAAAAACTGTTAGAGATGAAAAAGGAAAAAAAATCATTAGCATTGGTACATGTTATTTATCACTATCATTCTAGGACAAATCAAATAGACAAAAAGCAAATGAATGTGTCAAGATATCAAAGTTAATTACCAGCATGCTGTTTACTCAGTGGCAAAGTAGATGAACCTATAGACTGATTCTATCCAACAGAAGACAAAACAGGCTTGATAGGCGATAAAGAGAAGAGAGGAGAGAAATACCAAACTACAGCCAATCTGAGAAGAGTGTTCTGCATGCACACATTTGGGGCTAGTGATCAGCGGGCAATTAGCCAGGAAGTGAGTCTGGTCCATCTGTTCTGACACAGGTCAACTAGTCTGTATCAAAGAAACATCTTTAGTTGTTCATGGAATCCCTGGAAGATCTCACAAGTTTATTATGGTATCTTTGTGACAAGCTGCCTCTGTGAAAAAATGTCTGCCAGAGTTCTTTTTTAAGCACCTCTAGTTAGGTTAGATGTGCACTACTTCCCTGTTCGAAATTCCTCAGGTATAATCAAAATTTATCAAAATGCATAATGTATATAAAATGCATAGAAAAAAAGCTATGAAAAAAATATTTACACTGTTAACATAGCTATATCTGGTGGTGGTGTTACTAAACGATTTTTATTTACATTTTCCCAAATAATAAAAGTCTATTATATTTTTGCGATCAGGAAACCTAAAAATTATATTTTTAAAAATAATAATTGATCTCAATCATTGAGCATCCATGTGCGTTACATATGTCGCTTCATTCAGTTCTTCAGCAAAACCAATATAGTATACATCATCACCCCATTTAAAGATAAGGAAATTGATCCTGAGAGACAATACCTGCTTAGTCCAAGGATATCAGATTCTACTGTTTTGACCCTCTAAAAATTAATGGCATTGCCAAGAAAAATAGAATTTTGTGAATGGGTGCTCACATTTGAAATAATGAATTAAGAAATTAAATAGCCCTAAAGTGACAATTTTTGTGACAGTGACAAATATTTATTTTTAAAAATTTGAATCTGGAGCTAGAATGCTTAAGTTTGTTCTCTTCTACAATAGCTGTATGGTCTTGGGCACATAACTATCTTTTTCAAAGCTAATTTCCTTCGTTAACTGGCAGTTATAATAGCATCTACTATTATATTATCATAGCATTAGAAAAGATATCGTTCATATATCTCTTAAAACTGCATCTGGTATATTTGAGGGAGAAGAAGGGATGTGTGGCTGGAGCTTCTCAGAAGAAGGAAGAGTGGGATGAGATGAGAGAGGTGAGAGATGACTGAGGCATTTTTTTTTTTTTTTTTTTTTTTTTTTGAGGGAGACAGAAAGCCATCAGAGCATTTGGGGCCACATGACAAGATCTCACTGTGTTTTAAATGGACTATGCTGCAGATGTTTTGAAAATTAATAATGGGGTGCAAAGGTAGGAGCAGGAAGACCTATTAAGAAGCTATTTCAAATGTAGAAGAGAAATGATGGTATCTTGGACCAATAATTAGTTCTGAGAGGGGAAGAGTGTATAGTTTTGCAGGGTATCCCTACATAAAGTTTGCTTGTCATCATGATAAGTCTAGTTAAGTCTAATATGCTACTGCGACTGCTGTATACAGTCTCCCTACCCTACAATTATAAAATAGTGGCAGCTTATTAAACACTGTGTGTACTTTCTTTAGCAACAGATGTATTTGTTTCAGATATCATTTAGTGATAGCAGATGACCTAAGGCTGGTCTGTTGCCAGCAAATGAAAAAGCTACAAATGACTGAAGTTAGAGCTCACAATTGCTAATTGGCAAAAGATGGGTGAATAAATAAAAAAAATTATCAAATTGTACTGCTTATTTTAAGGAAATATGCAGTTTATATAAAAATTGCTTTAAAGATAATTGATGTGTTAATGAAGATTTTTAAAAATCTCTTATTTATTCCACAGTTGAGTGTAACTGCTTTTTCCTCTAACAGATGGGAAACGAATGGAAAGTCCCATAAAATATCTGAGATTTGGAGAAGTACATCTCTGTACTGTTCTTTTTGTTTATAGATAGGTAGGAGAAGGAGAAATGGTAACAGTCAGAGAAGATGGTCCATTGTTTAGAAATGTTTATTAAATCCTTGAATATTTAAAGAAAAGAACAGAGCTACACTTGTCAGTTACAAGTAAGTTACTTGGCCACAGTACAAGGAATATATATCAACATTACTGGGAGTTTAAGGAAAATAAAGAAGCCAAGATAGCCAAAGAGACTAGAGTCAATGGGAGAAAAAATAGCTTAAATAAATTTTTAAAAATATGACTTTTTCAGTTCCAAAGTCTTTTTTTAATCATCATATAAATGTCCTTCTATCTTCCTAAATTTCCTGTGGAGTCCACATAGCAAGTCCAATGCCTTCTTTAAGTGGTGATGGTGTTGACATGTGTTAAACAAACAAAAAAGCCTGGAATCCATATGTGAGCTAACGAATGAAAATGTCAATACGCAGAAATAGTATGACAGAAGCAGGAATCTGGAGCCAGCACTGACTAGACAAACGTTAGACATCTGGCCTCTGCAATCCTCAAAGAGATTTGGGGACACATGGATCTCACTGCACATGTACTGGACTTTGAGTTATTCTGATTTGGATCTCTAGAAACAAGGTACTTGGCTAATGTTTGAGCTAGTGCCTCAGTTGGGCATTGACAATTTAAAATAATTGTATATTGAGGATGCGGCAAATCAAGGGATAAATGAATTTCATGTACTTGCAGTATTTGGCAGGTCAGCCATCAACCTCAGGGCCTTTTCACATCCCTGAACCCTGTGATTCTCTAGCTTTACTTCACATTAAAAATACCTTGGGATCTTTGTAAAAATGTCTACATTTGAATCCCATCCAAAATTAATTAAAGAATTTCATGTATAGATAAGCTTGAGAATCACAGTAGGTGCCAAATAACTGTAGAACAATTTAACCTGGGTATACTAGCCAGGTTTGCACCAGTCAATCAATCACTAATTGATGAAAAAATATGGATCCCTGACTATATAGAATATACTTTATTTAAAATGGCAGAGGAAGGTATGAAGCATGGGTCTTACCGTTAAAGAATTTATCATGAAATTGAAAGAACTAGGTTCATATATGGTAAATGACTGTCAAGTGTCAAAATTGCTTGATGACTTTAAGTATTAAAGTAATAACATGGGGCAGGATAATTGGGAATTGCTTTAAGGAGGAAGTGTGCCTGGGTTACTTTTACTCACTTTTGGAGAGAGCCAGTAGATAGCCATTATAGAGGTATATTATTGATCCAAGTTACTTTCAAATACCGAGAAATGTCATTATAACTGAACTAGTATTCCAAATTTAGAAATTTTTGTAAGTAGGCAGACATAATGAATGAGTTGCAAACCATAAAGACTGACTTTTCCTGAAGAGAGTTTTATGCTTTTAATCAAATTTTATGTTAAAATTTGTAAACGAATATACATAGTACTCATTCTTTATAGTAATTAAATGAAATAGTTCACATACATGATAATTAATATTGTGCAATAATGGTTTCTCATCTTACTTTATTGTCAAATATATATAATCCTAACATAGCAGTGTAGAGACACAGCTCTGGAGCCAGAACACCTTAGTTTCAGTCCTGTATACTCTGCCTTCCGTGTGACGTTAAACATAGTACTTAATTTCCCTCTCCTCTATTTCTTTATAAATGAAAAAGGGATAATACTATTATTTTTCTTTTAAAATTATCAGGGGGATTGAATTAGATCACACATGAACAGCCCTTAAAACAGAACCTCTCATGTAGTCTGTCCTTAATAACAGCTGTTATTAGGGTTGGGTACAGTGGCTTACATCTATAATCCCAGCACTTTGGGAGGCTGGGACGGGCAGATCACCTGAGGTTGGGAGTTTGAGACCACCCTGGCCAACATGGTGAAACCCTATCTCTACTAAAAATACAAAAAATTAGCCAGGCGTGATAGCAGGCGCCTGTAATCCCAGCTATTCAGGACTGTGAGGCATGAGAACCACTTGAACCCAGGAGGCAGAGGTTGCACTGAGGCGAGGTCATGCCACCGCACTCCAGCTTGGATGACAGAGCAACACCATGTCTCAAAAAATAATAATAATAGCTGTTAGTATCACTAATTTTCTTGGAAATCCTATTATTTGGTGATTATCATTATCATCTGTAAACACACCAGAAACTTATGCTTTCATTCGTATATATATGGAAAAACAAAAGGTTGCTTTTTAAAAATCTTATTTCTAGTACAACAGCATTTGGTCCCTACAGGCCTCCACTGAAAGACCCATACAAGCTGTGACCTTTGGCAGGTTAATCATCCCTTCCATGCCTCAGTTTCTCACCTGTACAATGGGGATATTCATACTCCCTACTTCAAAGGATTGTGGTGAGGGTTAACTAATTTATGCAAAACACTTAAAACAATACCTGACACAAATTAAGCACTATGTGTTAGCTATTATTCTTATGATTATCATTATTTTTATGATTGTGCTCCATTCATGATCTTCCACTTCAATATTCCCACAGTTCTTCAGCTCCCTGAAGGGTTCTTTAGTGGATCCCCTCTACTCATGTTAATTTCCCTGGTTGCTTGTGAGCTTTAGGCAGCAGAAAATGACTACCAGCTTGTTAATAGCATTTTGACTGGAACTCATTTTTACTGAATGTCCTGGGAATTTACAACTGAAGCCTTTCATCACTAATCCCATTGAAGGATATTCTCTAAGTATAGGTAATGAAGAGCCAGAACGCATCCTCACTGCCTTGCACTGGTGTGGACAGGAGTAGAGCCAGGGTGAAGGGGAGACTGTTTTCTTGAGCTTGGCTCCATTCTACACCTCAGGTCACTTCAAAGGAAATTCAGCTCTTTCCTTCTGAAGAAGGGAGAACGTTTTTAGCTTTTGACACTTAAAAATTGGAGTGGGAATAAATGAAGATGACAAAAATGCACTTGACAAACCCATGATTTTTTTTTTTTTTCCTGAGGTTGGCATTATTATTTATATTCCTTTTGCTTAGGCTAATCATAGCTGTGGTAATGGTACATCAGGTCCTATGTGGCTGTGCACTGAGGTCCTTTTGGAAAATAAACACTATGATTAAAAAATTGTTTAATATACCAACAAAGCAGGTTTTTTAACACTGAAAGGAAGAATAAATTAAAACTATTTTCTTAGCATTTTAGTAGTAAGACTATTCTAATAACACTAAACAGGTAAATTGTAGCACTCCATTCTGAAAATAATCAATTTAAGTAGATTTCTGAAGTAAATTTAAATCTAATCTGCATTATTAAATAAAAAATGATAGTGCTCTATTTTGTTTTACCTGCATTTGAGAATAAGTCCCTTTTATCTAATGGAAGAGAACAAAAAGAACAGACATAGTATTTTAAAAACAGCACCCTAAGGATTTTTAAAAACCAAAAAATTGAAATAACTTTGTGAAGATGGCATAATATCACTTCTGGAATTTTTAAAAAGCTTCTTTCATTAAAAATCACCCCAAACTACATTCTTTATAAAAGAATTACTCTACTCATTTTTATTAGTTTAGCTTTAATGTCAGTACTCAGGTTTATAAATGCAGTATTAGAAAAACAATGGATTAATAATAGATGTCATATGATGCTTTTATATCTCATATTATGTTTGATTCCTCATTGCTTTTCTCAGTTGCTTTAATTCCTAATCACTCTCCCCCAAACAGAGAGCATCTGCCAATTTCATTATATGGGAACTTAATAATACTTAATTAAAATACAAAGCTCTAGTTGCTATCTACTATTTAATTGAATGTGATTTAAATAAAACAATAATGGAAAGTATCAGATAGTTCATATATATTTGTTTGAAAAAGGGTAATATCTTGACTACTTTTTTTCAGAGTAGCTATAGGTTTTATAATTTTATCTATATTATAAAAAGAAAGTTTATACAATATTACTCAATTTTCTTTCCTTCTAGCACTTAAAACTACATCTTATTGCAGCCTTTTAAATACCAACTTTTCTTTTGGACATTCAAAGCAATGCATTACATTGTTCTATATAATAAAATAAATTTACCATGTTTGTAATGATTTCAAAATATTCCTCTGTAGTGCCTAATAAGAGTAAACATACTTTTACTAGTGATTTTTATATCACTTTATTATGATATGATTAACATACAGAAAGCTGTACATATATAATGTATACACCTTGATGAGTTTGGAGATGAGTATACATCTGTGAAACCATCACCACAATCTATGCCATAAACATACACACCACCTCTAAAAGTTTTCTCCTGCCATCTTTATGTGTTACTAGTGTGAAGTTTCAGGGCAACAGGAACATGTAACATAAGATCTACTAATGAGCAAATTTTTAGATAGACAATACAGTATTTTTAAACTATAGGTACTATGCGAGTATATCTCTAGGACTTGCTTATCCAACGTAAGTGAAACTTTGTAACCTTTGACTAATACCTCCCCGTCTTTGCCCCAGCCCGACAACCAACATTCTACTCACTGCTTCTATGAGTTTGACTCTTTTAAAGTCCTCAGTTAAGCTGTATCATGGAGTGTTTACCCTTCTGTGTCTGACATATTTTATTTAGCATAATGTCCTCCAGGTTTATCCATGTTTTTAGTGGCAAGATTTCCTTTATTTTTAACGCTGAATAATATACATATTCCACATTTTCTTCATTGATATATATGTTGAATGAATATTGAGGTGAATTTAATGTCTTGGCTGTGATAAATATTGTTGCAATGAAATAAAGATGCAGTTATCTTTCTAAGATCTAAATTTCAATTGCTTTGGATATATACTCAGAAGTAGGATTGACAAATCACATGGTAGTTCTATTTTTAATTTTTACAGTTACTTTCATACTGGCTACACCAACTGAAATTCCCACCAACAGTGTACAAAGCTTCCAATTTCCTTTACTGTACATCCTTGCCAGCAGATCCATCCATCCATTCATCTATCCATCTATCCATCTATCCATCTATCCATCCATTCATCTATCCATCTATCCATCTATCCATCTATCCATCTATCTATCTATCTAATAGCCAACTAATAGTTGTGAGGTGGTATCTTACTGTGTTACCCTAAGGACTTTTTGTTTGAAAATTTTGTTGAAAAGTATAAGTGTATGATAAACTGTTAATATTGTTAGAATTCATAATTATGAAATAGCTACTAGTTACTCTACAAATGTGAAGAAAAAAATAATAATCATGACAGGAGGATTCAGATGCTATGAACTGTTGTTTCATTTCTCTTTTTCTTTAAATCTAAAAATAATTTTTGTAAAAAGAATAAGAAATATGGATCATGGTGGAAAAAAATCTTGAAACAGTGTACTGTATTCAAAAGTAAAAATGTATTTTGTAAGAAAACAAGTTTGAAAGCAATCTTCAGTGTATATCTTTTCATTTTTTCAAATATTTGTTTCAAATCATTTAAAAAATAATGTATTATAAACTCAGTTGAAGTTGCTTTTGTGTCTCTTCCTTATTTCCCTCGATTACTCTCCACTAACAAGAAGTTGCTATTCAGTTTAGTTGTCCACGGTTTTATAGTTTTATAACATATTCATAAGGCAAACATCCAGAAACAGCTTCGTGTAAATTTTTGATATTGCTTAAACGTATATACATACAATTCTAGTTCATTTAACTTGTATATGGTTATTTGTTGTTGTTGCTGTTATTTTTTTGGAGATAGAGTCTTGCTCTGTTGCCTGGGCTGAAGTACAGTGATGTGATCTGGGCTCACAGCAACCTCTGCCTCCTGGATTCAAGCAATCCTCCAGCCTCAGCCTCCTAAGTAGCTGTGATTACAGGTATGCACTCGGCTAATTTTTGTAGTTTTAGTAGAGATGGGCTTTCACCATGCTGGCCAGGATGGTCTTGAACTCCTGACTTCAAGTGATCCACCCGCCTTGGCCTCCCAAAGTGCTGGGATTACAGGCATTAGCCCCCGTGCCTGGTCCCTATTTAGCTTACATGGCATTTTTTTTTAATATTAGGTAAGCCAAGGTGAGAGTAGGAGGAGAAGCCGAGGATGGGTGGTAACCATCTGGCAGGAAGAGAGCAGTATTTTATCAGACATTGTTGAGAATTGCCAACGTTTTCTTGGTTTTATTGTTAAATTCTCTACAGATGATTCTCCCCCTTTTTGTTTGCACCTAGGCAAACACTCCCACCCTCTCTCCTCCACCTTCCTCCTTGGTATGCTACTCTAGAGTATAAAGATTCTATCGCTTTTATATTCTCCTCTTTTTGTATTTATATGAGTCAGTGCTACTCAAAGTATACGGTCTGCAAACTGTTTAGACCTGGTCAGTAATGAGATAATAAGCTCGTACCACAAAGCATATCAATCTATTGCAGTCTCTTTTCCGTAAAGTTGTTTGTAGGGTATCAACAAAAATGTTAAAGATAATGGTAACTCATTGTCTTCTATCATAGCTAGCTTGTGGAGTGGAGAAATGGTACTTGCCCGTGTTATTTTATATCTTCTTTTTCTCTATCCCTGGATAGCACATGTCACTATTTATGGCTCTATCTTATTATAAATGTGACCTTGTGATTCTATCTTATTATAAATGCTTTTCTTTCATCTGTTTACCCATTTTCTTTGTTCCTCTTCTTTATTTGTAGGAAAATAAAGAAAGACTACTTCTGATAGTCTTTCTTCTATAGTCCTGAAGTTACTTAAGTTACTTCACTACCAATTTAACATGCAATAGAAATGAAAACAGTGAAACTATATTGCCTCTAAATGGAAAATAAACTTTGAAGTTAATTTTTTTACCTGTTTGGAAGCTCTCATTGGTTGTATCAGAGATACCATTCAAGTCAGTGCATTTAATTACAAAATTTGTGAATGGCACTTGGTTCCAGAAGCAGAATTCTGATGTGCATACTTGCTAACTGTTAGAAAACTCACTACAGTGCAAATGATTTTCAAAATATTACATTGAAATGTGTTTAGAAAAGGATACAGAATTCCCTAAAGACCTTAATGCCAGTCAGTACTTCAATAATCCCATAGTTGAGTGAGTGAAATTCAGTACAGAGTGACAATAGGCCTCAATTAGATGTCCAATGTCCAGAATTATTAGGTCAGGATGTCACAGATTGGGAGTATTGGCTCAGAATCCATGGTCTGGCTCTGGCCCTCACATTGAGCAGAAAATACGGGATAAATTCCCAGCCTAACATAAACACAGTTCACCTGATAAATTGAATAAGGTGATTGACATCATAAACTCCTCCGTACCAAGCACAAAGTAGCGAATATAAAATATAATAATTTAATATTTACTTAGCAAATCAAAAATATAAAAGGGAAATTCTTGAGTGCCAAAAATAAGCACTTCGAAGTAAAATTAATGAAGAGGAGTTTAACTGAATGTTCTATGAGAATATTTAAACTAGATACATGCTTTGTACTAGGAGAGAATTTTAGTGCCTATGTTAGAGATAGTAATTAATATTTCTCAAAAAAATCCAGTTCTATACTTAATATGATTAGATTTTTGTGTTTTCTCTTATATGTTAATGCAATTACTATTTACATTTATTACTAAATATGTAATCATGAAACACTGTTATCCCATTCTTACACTGCTATAAAGAATTGCCTGAGACTGGGTAGTTTGTTTTAAAAAAGATTTACTTGACTTACAGTCCTACAGGCTGGGAGGCCTCAGAAAACTTGCATTCATGGCAGAAGGGGAAGCAGACACATCTTACATGATGGCAGACAACAGAGAAGAAAGCATGTGTAGGGGTAACTATCAAACACTTATAAAACCATCATATCTCATGAGAACTCACTCACTATAATGAGAACAGAATGAGGGAAACTGCTCCCATGATCCAATAACTTCCCACCAGGTACCACTGTCAATATGTGGGGACAAGATTTTGGCTGGGGATACAGAGCCAAACCATGTTAAGCACTTTCCATGTCCCAAGTACTATGCCATTATGCTCTTAAGATACAAAGAAACGGCCGGGCGCAGTGGCTCAAGCCTGTAATCCCAGCACTTTGGGAGGCCGAGGCGGGTGGATCACAAGGTCAAGAGATCGAGACCATCCTGGTCAACATGGTGAAACCCCGTCTCTACTAAAAATACAAAAAATTAGCTGGGTGTGGTGGCGCGTGCCTGTAATCCCAGCTACTCAGGAGGCTGAGGCAGGAGAATTGCCTGAACCCAGGAGGCGGAGGTTGCAGTGAGCCGAGATCGCGCCATTGCACTCCAGCCTGGGTAACGAGAGCGAAACTCCGTCTCAAAAAAAAAAAAAAAAAAAAAAGATACAAAGAAACAAGAACATAAACAGTTGGGAAGTTAATACGCTAATTGAAGGAGGGTCAATAAGCAAACATAGATAAAAACCACAGTGGTCTCATAGAGGCTGGTGAAGAATAGTGTAACTAAAGGACTGGAGGGAAGGAGGGTCCATCGCTATCTCATAAAGTCAGGGAATCCTTAAAACGAAATGATGCTTGGGCTCAGTCTTTAAAAAAGCAACTATTTTGGGAGATTACTGCTTCAGCAAGTAAGAGAAATAATTCTAGGCAATCTGCACATAGACACAATGATGTGAGGGTCTGCATCATCTTCTGGGATTTGCAGGTAGCATGATGAAGCAGAGAGTGGGAGGCAATCAGAAGCGTGCAAAGATGTAAGGAAATGCAAACCAGAGTACCCCATCTGCATTTCCACTAAAAGAAGATGGCATTTTGTCCAACAGAACAGTCCCATTTAAAGTGTGATCTGTAAACTGAGGTCAATCTGCAAATTTTCTTACTGGTCCTCAGCAAGACAGGTAGAAAACATAAGCATTTAGAAACTTTTATTGAAGTTTAGTATTACCAGGAAATCCAAGTGTATGACTTTGCATTTTACAGAAGTATACATCTGAAAGAGACTAGAAATTAAAAAACAAGCAACAACATTAAAAACTAAATGTTTAAGGTGATGAATGTTCCAATTACCCTTATTCAACAATAACATATTATATGAAAATATCAAAATATCACCTATACCCTGATACCATCTATTACATGTTAATAAGAATTAAAACTGTGCCAACCAAAAGGGGGAAAGCCCCTATAAAACCATCAGATCTTGTGAGAACTCACTCACTATCATAAGAACAGCATGAGCAGCATGAGGATAACTGTCCCCATGATTAAATTACCTCTCATTGGGTTTCTCCTACAACATGTAGATATTCTAGGAACTATAATTCAAGATGAGATTTGGGTGGGAACATAGTCAAACCACATCCACCAACATCATGAGTAATGATCAACCCAAAAAATAATACAACAAAGCAAGCAGAGTTAGTAAATTTAAGCTGTAGAGGACTTTTAATTGTATTAAAATTCTGAGTGAAATAAAAGAATTAGCAGAGGTCACTGAAATAATTTTTAGTACAAAATACAACTTGAGTTGTTGAAATGAATAACAGAATGGAGTTAGGTGAAAAACATTGGCTTATTGGTTGAATGAGGAAAAAAGTGTTCTCATACTACAGCATAAAAATATACATATGTGACATTCAAAAAATTCTCACACAGGATGGGTTGAGAATTTTTTAAATTATTTCAGTAGGAGTTTGAGAAAGAAAGAATAGATGCAATGAAGAGAAAGCAAGGAGAATTTCCTAAAACTGAAGAAAGATAGAAGTTCTGAGATTGATGGGATCTATTAAGGACTCAGTAGAAATAAATTTCAAAAAGAAAACCTTCACAAAAACAAACACAGTGAGTTAAAGTAAAAAATAATAAAGGAAAAATCTTAGACCTTCTTCAGTGTGAGAGAAGAGGAAAAAATATCCATATTACCTACAAATATATGAGAATCAAACTGCCATCAGACTTCTCATCAGCAGTACTTAAGAAGAATGGGCAGGATAAGTTGAGGGTGAACATTTTATCTAGTGTCATAAACCCAGCCAAATGACTATTCAATGAGACTGAAATTCAGACATCTTCAGAAATACAGAGAATTTATAAGTTTACCACTACAGAGTTCTCAGAGAATACTGATGGAAATGAAATATAATTATAGGGAGTAGAATAGGGATGTGAATAGTATTAATGGACAAAGTAATAAATAAAACTTAAGTTTACATAAGTAATGATTAAAAATTAGATATTTACATGGGATTGTGAAAAGACATTAACTCATGTACATAAGAAAATTTAGTAACTTATAACAATGGTCTGCCAATCAGTGGAATAAAGAATATGTTACATAATAAATGGTACTGTTCACCCACATGGAAATATGCACACATCAAAATTCCTAATAATGCCTATATGAAATTGACAAACACCTTTAAAAAAATAACTTTTTATGTAATATAGAAAACTATGTTTTGAATTTGAAACAGGTCTATGCACGAAAGCTTAATAAAAATATGTACACACGTAACTATATATTTAAATAAAAATATATAATAGACTATCCAAATTATTTGAACTAAATAGAATAAACCAATTAACATTCAAATTATATGAATAACTACTAATAAGAAAAAAGACAACAAAAGTTAAGAGTAAGGATGAGAACAGAGTATTATCAGAAGACAGACTATGTCTAATTGATAAATATTGTTTAACCTCACTTTTAATCAGGAAAATACAAAATTAAAACACCAATGGATCTTTTTTGAATGTAAGATTGGTGAAAAAAAAAGTGTGCTAACTTAAACTATCAGTAAAGGGTACAAGAAATAAGAATTTTGAAATAATATACTGGAAGTATGAATTAGAAAGCCATTTTAGATGGCAATATACAGATACCGATATTTGATTTCAACTGTTGACATATTCTCTAGAGGAACACACACATGCATGTCTAACCAAGAGAACAAACACGGATGTTTATAGCAACATTGTTTGATGATATAGTAAATGTTTTACATTTGAAAGTGTTTATTTTGACTTACTCACAGTATTTAATAGTTCCAAGGAACATAAAGATAAGCCTAGAATTCAGGTAGTGAATAGAAAACCCTGTATTTCCAGATGGCACCCTGATTTTTTAATCTTCTAGTATAGTCTTATAAACCCAAAGAAAGCTAGGTAGCTATACTATTAAACTGGGAAAGCAGAAATATGTTTTATTCCCAGCTATATTAACCTTGACAAATCTTATAATAAACATATATATAATATATATTGCTTTTTATATTTCATTTAGTGCCAAATCTTATATTTATAATTTAAAAAAACCTTATATGTACCAGTAATTAAACTTTCTATCAGTAACCTCCTTCAATTGAGGCATTTCATCCGGCACTGTAATTTTAAATTAGAAACTCTCTTTTATGAAACACTTCATGTAAAAAAAAGAAACTCTAAACATTTCCTGATAAGATTATCTGCTTTTGAAAGACTATGTAAGTCTACTATATCTATCACCTTCTCTGAAAATGTCATAGTATTTCTCTAAAATATATTTCTTCTTTATTGATTTATCTTTATAATTCCTCCCCATTTGTTTTTAGTTTAACTGCTTGATATATTCCATCTGCACAAGACTCTCAGTTATAGTAGAAAAATGCAAAAGGAAAAATAAATATCAGCTACAATATTGCAGATATCTGAAATAGCCATAAAGCTTGAGATACAGAAAATAAAAACAATTTGTGGGTAAGGCAGCATATTTTTATATCATTGGAATGATGCAAAATAGTCACATTAGGTGGAAAATAAACAAGAAAATATTTTTATCAGTAAGTTTTGTCAGTCAGTGTAATACTTCCAAATTGGCATTAAAATTATTCATGGTTTATTTCTTCATTTATTCAACAACTTTTGGCTAAATCTGTATCACGAACAAAAGGCCATGCCAATCATAGCAGATTTATTTCTGTAGCATGAGTGAGGGAAATAAAAAAAAGGGCTATGATTTTATTCAATGTTAATTTATGCAACAAAATATTTTTGAGGATCTATTATATGCCAGTTACCTAAATGTGAGTACAGCAGTGAATAAAACAAACAATTTTGTCCTCATGCTGGTTATATTCTCATGAATCAAGAAATGTAAAAATTGTTATATTAAGTTAAAATGTTTGAATTTATGTTTCTCACATGACTACCACTGGAATAATATAATTATTGTATTTAGTGCCAAATCTTATAATAATCATATATATGATTAAAAAGCAATACACACACACACACACACACACACGCACACATTGCTTTTTTTCCCCTCAGTATTTTGTCTTCTTAGGGGCAAGGCAGTTACTTGCTCCCTGGACTACTGAAATAACTGGTACTTATAAGGAATTCAATAAGGTTTGTTAAACAAGTATTCAATATCTGTGCGCCTCCAGTTCTTTAATTATAGTTATGTAGATATATCTAGTAATAATAGTTATGTCAGTATCTACATAACTATGATAATAATGATAGTTATGTCAGTATTTATATGGTTATGAAGAATAACACATATTGTATTGGAAAATCTTTACGTGATGTCAGGCATAAGAGGCTCAATCTTTTAGACAAATTTTAAAATATTTTAAAAGCATTATTACAAATGAAACCTCTGTGATGATGAATCCTATGCAAGAGAAAAATATGCTTTTAGCATACCTTTTCAACTTTCCTTTAAATATGTTTCAGAGAGGGGAAAGGGCTATGTCCCCTTCCCCAGGGTTTTTTTTTTAATCTAAATGTAGTTGTATTCCTGATGGTCAAATTTCAGGGTTCGTATTTCCTTCCTTCCATGAGTATATATATTTGTATAATTTTAAAACAATGTTTGTATAATAGAGATTTTTAATGCTATCATGCCAGATATAATTTTTCTTTAATTAGAAAATGCTCTACTATACAGTAAAATTCTTTAGCGATTCTCTTCTTTTTGAAAACAAACCTCATTTCAGAGGGGGAAAAAACATGTTATACTCAGAATTCATACATGATAAGAAATTCATTCCACAAGTGGAGTAAGACCTTTAAAAGACCTTTATCTACCTCACAGAATAAATTTGATATGCCTTACAGACCATTATGCGAACTCTCCCTCACTCTGCATGCAGATAGAACCATCTCTTGAAAGTGCTAACACTATAATTTCTATTCAGGTGAAGAAATTGTAATAAAAAACAGTTTATTATGCTACATTTGTATATGATTACATATTAGATGGAAGAAAGTTAACATTTATTTTTCTTCTACTAATAATCATTTTTTCAACAACTAATAAATCTAAGGAGCTTGAAAACGTGTTTAAACTAGAAGATCTATTCTGTAGAGCAGTATGCCCTGCTGGTGGTGATGCTGAAACTGATCAGGAGCCAAGCTAAGTATTTACATGCTCCTATACAGAAACCTACACAGGTTTCCATGTATATATTTTGTAGTATAAGAATTGTTTATTTACTAACTTAATACTTGAATATATATCTTATCTAAAATGCTATTGAATTTCAATTTGTTCATATTCCTACTCAATTACGTCTTTCTAACAAGGTAAATATTTTCAAGACCTTAATGAATAAGGAACAAATACAAGATTAATACATGTAGAACTCATCTTCTGCCTATTAAAATGGACAACTTAACAGGAGTTATGACGTACTTGAATTTGGTGAAATCAGATTTCTAATTAAGTAAAATGGCTCTTTCTGTGATGGAATCTACAAAATCAATTTGTTAAATCATTATATTTTAAAGCTAAAAAGGGATAGGAACCATCTTTTTAATACACTGATTTTTAGAGATGAGGAAACTGATACAGTTAAATAACACACCTGATATTTCACATAGTCAGGGGAAGTCTTGAAATTTAGAAACTAGATGACCTTCCCCTAATTGAAATGGTCTTTACACTGTTCTTTACCTGATCAAATTGTCTTATCTTTAATTAAGAGCAACATCTAGCTTGTTAGAAAACATTTATGTGCCGAATATCCAAGAGAATCGGGTATCCAAAAAGCTGTTAAATTGAGAAAAGTTACATAAGCTCACAGTCAGAGGAAATGTTATATTACATTGTGCGTGCATTAATATCAATGAGAATTCAATACCAAGATCAAATGTACAATATGCTGTCAAATGTTTAATAATTCTTCAGTGTCTAATTAAGTCTAAAGAAAGCTGCACTTATGAGTGAGTCATTGTAATTTCATATTAAGTACAATATAATGAACTGGTATAAATAGGATAACATTGAAGAGTCAGTGACTTAAGCTGATTGTCTGAAAGCTGGTTTCAGGCTACCACAACTTTTTAATATCAACTTAGGCTTCTGTAGAAGTCAGAAAGAAAAAAGAAATGCTACACTTGGTGCTGCATGAAGTGGAGCTGGATATTCATGGGTTTTAAGTGATCAATATCTTTATCACATCTGTGTAAATGTTGTGGGCAAGTACAATTAAAGAGCAAATCCCTGGATCAGCTGGCTAAGCTAAATTTCAGCTCTAGAAGCAGATGATTTCACTGGAGGGCACTTGTTAGGTAACATAGGAAAAGACCATATAGGGGTTGGATGTTTTAAAGCCAACGTATAGGTTAATAGTGGAGACTCTGGAATCAGAACACCTAGGTTCAAAACTTTGTTAAAACATTGCCCAGCTGTACGATGTCATAGAAGTCACTTGCCTTCTCTGGACACGAGTTTTTCCGCC
The DNA here is from genome assembly GCF_048565385.1 of Saimiri boliviensis. NCBI lineage: Eukaryota > Metazoa > Chordata > Mammalia > Primates > Cebidae > Saimiri > Saimiri boliviensis. The sequence goes on from NC_133458.1 coordinate 41,484,258, forward strand.
TGTGAAAGGTCATATTTTCTTCACAGGAGCTATTATAACTTAAAAAATAAAATACACATTAAAAAAATGTCCTAGAAGAGTGTCTACCTCTTCAGATACTGAAAAGGAAGCTTTCTTAACATTTTCTTTCTAAGGAAGACAGCCACTCTACTGGCCTTCCACCTGGGTAAGTTCTGGGAATCATCATCATAGAACACTTCCTGGAAAAGGATTTGCTTGTTTGGATTAATCAGCCCCAAAACGTCATCTTCCGAATAGCTTTTATAGAAACTTGTTGTAAAATTAATTTTTAGTGTAGGCCTTTGCACCCAAACTACAAAGCTATTGATGAGAATCTACAGATTATAGAGTATTTCCTAAAATGCCACCTATGCTTTAAAACATAATTAGGCTCATAGTCACCAAGTGCAAATATATCTACCTCCAAAGAAACCGCACTGCAGTGAAAGACGAAAGCTAAGGGGAAAACAGTTTTCATAAAAATTCTGTTTTTTTAATAATTTTGTTGACAAGACAACATGAATGAAATTTCCATTTAATGCAGAGTATAAACACCTACTCAGGACAGAGGAAGTGTTATCATTGTTATTAGTTGTTCGTCAGTTGGCAGAATGTCACAGACCCAATCTCTAGGCACAGCTTGGATCCCTCTTCTATCTTGTCATAACTTAGTAATGGTGATGAACAAGATACTGGTAAGTCCATGAAAATTCCACAGCAATCCTCACATCATATTTCAGTTATCATCCCTTATATTTACAAAATAATGCTTTATGTTTTCTAAAGTTAAATATAAGAATGTTCTTACCGTCATCCCTATTCTATTGATTGCCTAATTCATGTGTTTAAGCTGGCTGACTCCAAAAGATGAATGGATAAAACTTGATTTCTCTTCCATAGGCATCTGTTTCAGAGGTGTTGCTCAAAAGCATTTCTAGACAGAGAAGGACCATTCTTTGGTCAAAGATATTTCAGTACCTGAGGTACAGTTTGGAATAGTGAAGTTTTCAAACAAGCTTCTAAGTTTCCTAAGATCTTTTTTCAGTGCAACAACCCAAACAAAAACAGAGTTTTCACTAAGCGAGGTGGTTTACTGACATTTATGCAACTGGAGCACTAATATCTTAACTGAATTTCTAGAGTACAGCCCTTTCCTTCCAAGTACAGTTACATATTAGAACAACATCCAGACTTTATATGTAACTCAACTTGGCAGTGGGAGATAACATGGTAGATAAGACTGACCAAAGTCTGTACATTTTACCATCAAATAAATTATATATGTAATATAGACACACGCACCTTAGTGTGAGACATCTAATATGCACACATATGTACACATTATATACACATACAAACTAGACAAATCATTTTGTTTCTGATATGGTATAAATTCTTTTCCTTTCAAATTCACTTAATCCTCTTGACTATCATTGTGTTCGTGTTCCATATCTATCAAGAAGTATATTTTTTCACAGTCCTGAATATTTGTAAATTATCTCAGTCTCTTTGGTTGCCACTGTTCATAGTTTATTCCTGGTATCCACACTTTTATCAGTTAATTTCTCTGGTGGTTTATTATTTCCCATATATGCTGCAGAATGTCTGTCTGCTGTATTAATCTAATGCTTCAGGAGTGGTGTTTCCTTTTTTCTTCAGTCTTGGTGCACTGTTTTATGTCTGTATTTCATCTTTCATCCACAGTGTTCTATCTACCATACTGAGGCATGGGGAGGATTATTTTGTACTCTCTTGGGCTGAAAAGTAACTTTCTTTTTGAGGTCTAAGTTGAAAACTGATTCCTCCTTTATGCAGCACCATGACACTCTTATGTGATGCTGTTAAATACTCTCCCTGGTTGCTGTAGCTCAGAGGACAGCCTTTTGACCATTTCATGCCTACTATTGGGTGGAACAGACGTTTACAGACATTAGCCCATTTTATCCCCACAAGAGGTACACACAGCAAGAAACACATTGAGCTAGATTAAATCAATTGCCTGAGGTCACATATCGAGTAAATTGCAGAACCAGGACTCAAACAAAGGTCTTTTGACTTTAAATCCCTTGGTCTTTCCATTATACCATATTGCCCTCTATTGAATTAGTAATTCATCACGATACATACATTGTAATAGAAATAAAATGGGGCTGAATAATTGTTTATATGTTTTATTTTTGAAAGACAAGATGATTTATTTCCTTTAATGCAGATTAAAAATCAGCTGAATTTTATAAATTATAAACATTTGGCTGCTTAGCTTTTTCTGATCAAGTCCTTAATATAGCAGAATAAAATGATTTGCATAATTTAAATATTTCTATCTTGAACAAACAGAATTGTTTAGACTACATGGCAAGGCAATAGTGTGAAGGTGGGGTTGAAATTTAATGTTTTAAAAATTCTTAAACTACGGATTTCAAAAATTACACTCAAAGCTGTAGCATTACAAATTCATAATTTACAGTTTAGTAAATGTTTAAAACTTATTTTATCAAACTGAAATATTCTCCTATTTTCTTCCTTGCAAATAAAGTATATAATAATGTCCTCTAAATAAAATGTTACTTATTAGGAGAATGGCTATTATTTAAATCAAAAATTATTTTAACACTTAAAAGTCCACTGCTGCTGAAAAGGCAAATGAAAGCTGAATTTTACTCCAAATTAATGTTTACATTTTTGTTACAGTTGGTATTTGTATTGAAGCAATATGCATGATCAATTAGGGAACACCTGAGAGATTATTTTGCTTTTTAAATGATTGACTGTAATCAGTCTATGAAAGGCAGGATTCCTATAAATCTCTTCCTCTATAAAGTCATATTCTTCTCCCCCTTCTCTCTCTCCTCCTCCCCTTGCTCTCTCCTATCCTTCACCTTTTCCTTCCTTCCCTCCCTTCCTACCTTCCTTCTTTGTTTCCTTCTTTTCTTCACTTCCTCCTTCTGTTTCTCCTTACTTCCTTCTTTCCTTTTTTAACTAAAAGTAGCATTCAGTAGGATCTGTCAGTACCTTGCTTTATGCAATCCTCCACTCTAATTCACCACACACTCTAGTGAGAACCTGTATTTCTAGAAATCACAAGTGATGCATTATGTCAGTGGGCTATGCAAGCACTTCAACATTCTGGTAAGAAAGTATCTAAATGTTTGCATGGTGGCTGAGCCTAATAAGTTCTATGTTGATGCTGCTCTTCGCCACACAATGTATAGCCAAAGGCTCTTGGCTGAGTGTCCACCTATGAAAGCTAGTAGGATATATTATGGGAAACATGCTTTCAGAGAGAATTTTCCTTTAGGTGTAATATGGTAAAGGCTTTGTGTTATTTCCAATTAGAAACACCACAAGTACATTTCTCATTACATTTTCAATTTGCTCAGGTGTGTGAATATGCCAAAGGAATAGCTAAATGTAAAGGAAAGGCTCAGAGTTAAGAATGGGCAGCAAAGCAGCTGAGTAAGAATTCCTTCCATTTCTTCTGGTTGATAAGATCTTTCAAAGTACATGGATCCAGTAACTTTCTTTTTGAGGTCTAAGTTGAAAACTGATTCCTCCTCTATGCAGCACCATGACACTCTTATGTGATGCTGTTAGATAGTCTCCCTGGTTGCTGTAGCTCAGAGGACAGCCTTTTGACCATTTAATGCCTACTACTGGGTGGAACAGACGTTTACAGACATTAGCCCATTTTATCCCCACAAGAGGTACACAGCAAGAAATACACTGAGCTAGATTAAATAAATTGCCTGAGGTCACATATCGAGTAAATTGCAGAACCAGGGCTCAAACAAAGGTCTTTTGACTTTAAATCCCTTGGTCTTTCCATTATACCACATTGCCAAATGAAAGAATTTCTTTCATTTCTTCTGGTTGATAAGATCTTTCAAAATACATGGATCCAGTAACTTTTTTTTTTTTTTTTTTGCAGAAAAATATTACATCTTTGAAATATCATGTTGATACCCCTGATGAAACCATTTCAAGTCATCAGAAAATCCTGTAGTGTATTCTCTAGTCACATTATATTCAGAATTTCAAGTTTGAATGAGGATTAGGAAGAACTATTAGGCCCGTTTTTCCCCCCTTTTGCTCTGTATACTTTCTATTTGGGCATTCTTCATAGTTGCATATTATGAGGGGGGAAAGATAATCATTTTCTAATCCCATCATGTCTATTCTTCTTTCTGCTGTATGTAAATGATTATTTACACCAATAGTGCTTATAAAACTCTTCTATTTGAGAGTGTAGCTGATAGTTTAAATTTACTCTTTTTTGGTAAAAATTATTGCCTCTTTCTCTTTTCTCTGATAGGCTATTTCAGCAAGCAGAACCTGGGAATCATCGCTCCCTTATTCATATCATGATTATATCACACTGGGCAGTGCTTCCCTGTAGGCTTTGCCTCATGTCCAAGTATTTTCCATGGGCACAAATCAAGTAGTGAGACAAACTGCAGAGAACTCTGTCTTCAGATTTGGCATTGCTGTCCCAAACTTGGAACATCCTGACAATGAGATAGTGTTCATAGCCTCCTGCTGGCTGCCAATTACATGTGATTTTCTTGGCAATTTGTTGCCAAGAAGTTGTGCTCTGATGAAGAATAAGATATATTGATTGCAAGTAGACCAATTGTTTTGTTAGACATAAAAATGGTCATATTGATCTTTAAGACAGATGTATATATTAGCCGCTATATTAATCACCCACTTAAAAATAAAACAAAAAAGACAAATTTTGTTTCTTACATTGCAGCGACAGAATTCCTTCATCTGAGATCCCAGAGCATTATTCAGACATTATCTTACTTATTCTTGTAATATTCTCTCAAGGTCAAGGAGAGATATTGCCAACTCTATTTTATAAGTGAAGGGTTCTTGGCAAGAAGGAGGTCTGGCAAACAGAGAAAATTATGCCAGGTTCTGTTTGACACATAATTGGGAATGTTTCTATGTAGAAAACTTTATTCTATCACAACACCTGTCATCAGAAATGTCTGCAGGTTTTAGTGGCTGTATAAATAGAGCCATTATTTCACATTAAATAAACAAACACATCTTTGTCTATTATGTGCAAGACTCTGTACTAAATCATTTTAGGGGATTTTATTTCCAAGCTTAGATAGGCTAGGATTTTGCTGTCTTTCATTTTGTAGTTAAATATTTTCTCTACATGTTTTTATTTGGCCAATAATTTCATAGTTTTGTTTTTCCTTCCTTTGGGCTTATTGATAGTATTCCATTTAAATTTATTAGACGAAAATGTTAAGAAAGATATACTGTATTATACATTTATGAAGCTATTTATATAGCATGTTTACAAATTTCTAAAAACTGAAAATTAGTACTGAATACTGACATTCAAGGAAAGCATAAATTTTGAGACAATGTTCTCCTGTACACTTTTAAAAAAGAATTTAATATTGAATTGGGGACCAAAAAAAACCTGTAAAGATAGTACAGAGAACACTTGCTTGCATTCCCATTCCCTTCTCCTAGATTCCCCTAATGCTAACATCTTATATAACTATGGTGCATTTGTCAAATTATCATAGGTACAGCACTATTCACTAAATGTGTAGACTTTATTCGAATTTCACTGGATTTTTGATTCCAGGATCGTACCCATGATGCTACATTGTATTTGTCACATCTCCTGCTTGCCTATAATTTTGGACACTTTGTTTTTTATGACTTTGATAATTTTGAAGTATTACTTTAATCTAAAATATAATATAATTTATGTCTTTGGTCTAATTGATACAATGGCAGTTATTTATACTAAAAATATTTTTTGTTTAACGCTTTCCCTTTCTCATTAATTCTCATACCCATCTGACTGTTTGGTTTCCTTTCATTATAGTAAATGTACAAGAAAAATTTAAAGATAAAAGAATTGGCAAAAATTACACTAATTGTAGAATTTTTGTACTAGGAGGAGCTGTAGCTTCCAAGATCCCCTTTAAAAGAGAAGACGGAGTCAAGAGAAAGTCAGTTGCCCATGTTGCCATGGCTGCATAGTGGCAGAGGAGGGCTAACCAGGCCAGCACCTACACTAACGTGTCTCACTCCATAGCTGACAAATTGCCCATGTGGGCATGACTTCCTTTGGTTTTTACAAAAATTTCTTGTTCTCGGAACATACGAGGCAGTGTCTACCTGAGAAATTTAACTCTGTTGCATCATTTTAGAACATTCTTCCCACAGATATCTTCTTGACTAATTATCTCACTACTTTCAAGCATTTGGCCTAGTTTCAACTTCTCCTTGACACTTAGCCTGATGACCTACTTAATTTTCATTCTGCCAAGCACGTACCTCAACACTCCTAACCCCTCTTTACCTGTTTGAATTTTTATAATTTAAGGATATTTTTACCTAATGCTTCTCTTATTTAATAAGCTTATTTTGTGTTGTCTATTTACCTTTCTAGTTAAGCTCTGAGAGGGCAGAGTTTTTTGTTTGTGCATTGATGACTTTGAGGCAACTAGTATAACATCACACATGTAGTAGACACTTAATAAATGTTTGTTATATAAACAACTATAAATACAAACCAAGATTATTCTTGGTTATATTACACATGAGGTTCAGAGAATGTAAAGCTTGGCCCACCATCACACTGCCAGTAATGCTGCATTTTGGAAGGGAACCATTTTACCACTTAAAAATACAGAACACAGGCTGGTCAGTCTTTCTGCAGAACCTAAGGACAATCAACAAGTATGAAAAAAGTTGGTCTCAGGAAGGACATCCTGGAACATAAACTTATTATTTTCTTTCTGAAATCCATAAACAATGGTTCTATCTTTCATATTTGAATGCTGATATGTCAGTATCAATACCCTGCTTTCTTCTGTGTACTTACATATCATCTCTAAAGAGAAAGCACATGTTTAAATATACATACACACAATCAGATACTTTTAAAGGTCATTTAAGTGACCATATTTCATAAACATATGTATAAAGTGAAAAAAGCATAGAAGAAAGAACAGTACTAGCAATTGTTTCTAGAATACCTAGAATTCATGAGAACACATTAGGCATTTTACTTACATTATCTAGTTTAATGTGCCCGCCATGAAGATAATAAGATAAATACCTTGTTGCTTACAGAGAGTAAATAGGTCATCCAAGTTCACACATGAAGTGACACAGCCAAAATCCAATTATTAGTCTGACTAACAGGGCAAGAAGCTCTACATAATAGGATCTATCTGTTATGGCCTTTGCTTCTCTTTTCTATACATCCTTGTTTATCATTCAAAGAAATCAAAGCAATAACAATTCCAATGGTAATTTCCGTACAGCATTTGAACTTTAATGGGCATCTCACCTATACTAATAATAGTCTTTAAAAAAATAAACTTTCAACTTTTATTTTAGACACAGGGAGTATACATGCAGGTTTGTTACATGGGTATAGTGCATGATGCAGAGCTTTGGGGTACTACTGATCACATTGCCCAGGTAGTGAGTGTAGCACCAAATGGCTTTTCATCTCTTGACCTTCTCCCTCCCTCCCCTAATAGTCCCCAGTATCTATTATTGCCATCTTTATGTCCATGGATACCCAATGTTTAGCTCCCACTTATAAGTGAGAATATATGGTATTTTTCTATCCCTGCATTAATTCACTTAGGTTAATTACCTCCAGCTCCATCCATGTTGCTGCGAAGGACCTGATTGTGTTCATTTTTATGGCAGTGTAGTACTTCACGGTGTCTATCTACCACATTTGCTTAATCCAGTTTACCATTAATGGTTGATTCCATGTCTTTGGTATTATAAATAGTGCTGCCATAAACACAGAATGCATGTATCTTTTTGGGACAATAAATTATTTTCCTTTATTCAAAATTATTTTCCTTTATTATTGGCTATAATCCTATTATAGCCAATAATAGGATTTCTGGGCTGGTTGGTAGTTTTAAGCTCTTTGAGAAATCTGCAAACTGCTTTCTACAGTGACTGAACTAATTTACATTCTAGCCAACAATGTATAAGCACCTCACCAGCATCTGTTGTTTTTTGATTTTTTAAATAATAGCTGACTGGTGTGAGGTATATCTCATTGTGGTCTTGATTTGCATTTCTCTTATGATCAGTGATGCTGAGCAGTTCTTCATATGTTAGTTGGCTGCTTGTATATCTTCTTTTGAGAAGTATCTTATTATGACTTTTGTTCACCCTTTAATGGAGTTAATTTTGCTTATTGATTTAAGTTCCTTATAGATTCTGGATATTAGATCTTTGTTGGATGCATAGCTAGTCAATACTTTCTCTCATTCTGTAGGTTGTCTGTTTACTTTGTTGATCAATTTTTGCTTTTTTTGCAATCGCCTCTGAGGACTTAGTCATAAATTCTTTCCTAAGGCCAGTGTCTAGAAAGGAATTTCCTAGATTTCCTTCTGAAATTCTTATCTTCTGAGGTAAATCTACATGTAAATCTTTAAATGTCAGATGGATATCTTATCTTCTGAGGTAAATTTACATGTAAATCTTTAAATGTCAGATGGATATCTTGAGTTAATTTTTGGATAAGGTGAAAGATAGGGGTCCAGTTTCATTCTTCTGCATACGGGTAGCCGTTTACCCCAGCACCACTTAGGGTGTCCTTTCCACATTGCTTATTTTTGTTGGCTTGTTGACGATTCGATGGCTGTAAGTGTGGGCTTTATTTCTAGGTTTTCTATTCTGCTCTATTGGTCTATGCGTCTGTTTTTGTGCTAGTACTGTAATATTTTGGTTACTATAGCCTTATAGCATAGTTTAAAGGCAGGTAATGTGCTGTTACTGGCTTTGTTCTTTTTGCTTAGGAGTGCTTTGGCTATTTGAGCTCTTTTTGGTTCTATATGGATTTAAGACTAGTTTTTCTACTTCTGTGAAAGATTACATAGGTAGTTTGATAGGATTCGCTTACCATATACACAATGGAATATTATTTACCATTTAACAACAAGAAAATTCTGTCATTTGCCACAGGCTGGACAATCCTGGAGGACATTATGTTAAGTGAAATAAGCCAGGCACAAAAGGACAAACGCCACATGATCTCACATATGTGGAATCTTAAAGAGGCAAAATCATAAAGGTAGAGAACAGAAATAGGGGCTACCAGAAGCTTGCAAAAGAAGTGGGATTAGAATATTTTGGTCAAAGGGTAGAAAATTGCAGTTAGAAAGGAGACTTTAGTTCAAGTATTTCATTGTAAAACATAGTATCTATAGTTAATAGCAGTGTAATACATGTTTGAAAATTGCCACAAGTATATTTTAAGTGTTCTCATCACAAAAATATAAGGCATATGAAATTAACTTAATTTGGCCATTCCACAATGCATATATTTATTTCAAAACATCACATTGCACACAGTAAATATATACAATTTTTATTTGTCAATGAAAAAATTATAATCCCAGACAGAAATAATTTTTATTTGGTCTTTCTCCAATCCATATGCCTTTTATTTTTTTAAAAAATTATACTTTAAGTTCTGGGTACATGTGCAGATCATGCAGGATTGTTGTATAGGTATACACATGCCATGGTGGTTTGCTCCATCCATCCCCTCATCATCTATATTTGTTATTTCTCTTCATGTTATCCTTCCCCAATACCTCCACCCCTAGCTATCCCTCCCTAGCCCCGCCACCCCCCAACAGGCCCCGGTGTGTGATGTTCCCCTCCCTGTATCCAGACAGCACATATATTATCAGAATTTACATTTTAAAAAATCAGGAAAGAGGTTATGAGTTGATCATCCCTTTATTCAGAAAACTTTTTTTCAGTACCTACTAATGGTAGATACTGTGACCATTTAAGCCCAAACTATTTTTCGGGAAGTGTCCTAGATGCTCTTTAGCAGGAAACAAAAGATAAAGCTTCTATTCTTTCAGAGAAAGTGTGAAGAAAGACAATGAACAGGTTTTAAAAAGTTAAATTCAAGTATTAGTAGATGCTAAGACAACAATACAACTAGTTAATGAGTTAGAGAATGGTTAGGAGACTCTATTGGTCAAGAACAGCCTCTACAAGTGTCTTCCCTGTATTATATCTCAGTGTGTGATAAGGCTTATGGTTCAGTTGTTCTGAGGCTTTATTCAGCATAAACAACTTGCCTCACAGAATTTATTTTCTCTCATTACAATTTGAGTTCACTCAAGTTCTGCTTCTTCTTTGTTTGTACAAATACTATTTAGAGAATAAAGTCAGTTCTAATTCAAGTAATTCGATATCTACTACTCAAAAAAAAAAAAGATATTTCTTATACCAGTGTATCATTTCCTGAATGTTACATATTTTTACTTTTTGCCCAGATTCAGGAAATACAAAAACTTTCAGAGGTTTTCCTAATAAAACAGTTCATATCCTCCTTGAGCAGAAGGATGTCTAGATAGGTCCCAATGGACTACTCTAGGCTTATTTGAATTTCTGTATTCTGACCTAGTTCTTGCCTAGACTCCCTCAGTAGACCTGGCTATTATAGCACCCAGCATTTGTTTTCCAAATCTTATTGAATTAAAAAGAGAGAGACTCTAAGGGACAAGCTGAACTAGAGTGAATGGCAAGGTCGTGATACCAGACTGAGTTATGACATTTAGATTATTTGTGTGAGGCTGAACTCTTAGCCAACCTCTGAGGGACTGAGTTACTTATCTGAAACACTTGTCTATAATCTATTATTGCCTTTGAAGAAAGTAATAGGAAAACTTGAGAATAAATGTGTTTTTAATCATGGATGAGGAAGTCAGGTGATCAATGAATGGGAAAAAGACTAGCATCAGAGATATCTACAGCTGACCCTGAAAAATATAAGTTTGAACTGCACAGATCCGCTTATACATGGATTTTTTTCTGACTCTGCCACCTCTGAGACAAAAAAATCAACCCCTCTTCCTCCTCCTCCTCCTCAGCCTACTCAGTGTGTAGATGGAGAGAATGAAGACCTCCATGATGCTCCTCTTCCACTTAATGAATAGTAAATATATTTTCTCTTCTTTATGATTTTCTTTATAACATTATATTGTCTTTGGCTTACTTTATTGTAAGAATACAGTATATAATACATATAATACATGGAATATGTGTTAGTTGACTGTTATTGATAAGGCTTCTGGTCAATGATAGCTTATTAATAGTTAAGTTTTGGGTGAGCCAAAGCTACACTCGTGTGTTCACCTATGCAGGGGTGGCATCCTTAACCTTCACATTGTTCAATGGCCAACTCAAGTTACAATAATCTCTATATATGGAAAAGAATTTATAATTAGTGACCCTCCATTAATAACAAGATGGAATGTAAGAAACAAGAACAAAGTAAATAATAATGAATATACCGTTCAGCTGCTTTATATCTTATAAATATACCAGATATTCTTCATATCACTTTCAGACTATGCAGAACACTTATTTAGCACCAACTATGTGATAGGCTCTATGGTAAGTGCTGGAGATACAAAAATAAATAAGACATGATAATTGAACAATACAGTTCTGGTGGTAGAAATATGTATAAACATAAAATGTCGCTACAATGTGGTAGACAGTACAATAGAAAAATATACACAGGGTGCTCTAGAAACAAATAATGTAGGAGGTTACAGAAAATTTTCTGGGTGAAATGATGTCTGAGCTAACTGTTTCAGACCCTATCTCATTTTCCTTCCTCTGTCTTTTCCAGTTCCTCATAACTGGATACATAGATGTCCTCCTTCATTTCAGTTCTCCCTGAGTTATTTGTATTGTGTTAACTATGTTCAGGAGCATATCAACTGTTCTAGATTATTCCATGACATGCTTTAATACTGATGCTCTGGAGTATAAATTCTGTCATTCTCCATTTTGACTACACAAATAAGGAGTCTGTGGCTCCTCTTCTTTCCCAAGTATTGGGATAAAGTGTCAACATTTCAAATCCAGAATTCTTGTACTAAAACGCCTCTATGTGGACAACTGGAAGTCAGAACCCTCCTTGTTTATTATAAGAGCCCTTGGTATAGCCTGTTTACAGAAAGCATATGGTAAATAGGGGAAGAGAATAAGATAGAAATTTAGGCAAATATGGGGGTAAAGTATAGCTTTGCAATCTAACTGTCATTCTTTGATCCAGAGATCATTCATTGAGAGCTCAGTAGATGCCAGCCACTTTGCCAGGCACTGGGGAAATTACTGGAAATAAGACAAAGCCTTTTGGCCTCTAGAATATAATTTTCTAGAAGTGGGACAATGGAAAAGAAAACAATAGTATATTAGTTTTCTAGGACTGACACAACAAAGTAGCATAGCCTGGGTGGCTTAAATAAAGGAACTTTATTTCTTCACAGTTCTGGAAGCTAGAAGTTCAAGATCAAGATATCAGCAGAGTTGGTTTCTTCTGTGGGCCTCTCTCCTTCCCTTATAGATGGCCATCTTCTCTTCTTGTCTTCACATGGTCTTTCCTCTGTGTGTGCCTGTGTTCTAATCTCTTCATTATTAATATCGGATTAAGACCTCCTGATATAACCTCATTTACCTTAATTACCTCTTTAAAAACTCTATCTCCCAACACATCCACATTTGGAATTTGATATGGTTTGGCTGTGTCCCCACCCAAATCTCATCTTGAATTCCCATGTGTTACGGTAGGTACTCTGTAGGAGATAACTGAATCACGGAGGCAGGTCTTTCCTGTGCTGTTCTTAGGATAGTGAATAAGTCTCACAAGATCTGGTGGTTTTAAAAAGAGGAGTTACCCTGCACAAGCTCTCTTCTCTTGTCTGCTGCCATGTGAGACATGCCTTTCACCTTCTTCCATGATTGTGAAAGCCATGTGGAACTGTAAGTCCATTAAACCTCTTTCTTTTGTACATTGCCCAGTCAGGTACATCATTATCAGCAACATGAAAGCAAACTAATACATAAGTATTATGGGTTAGGACTTCAACAAATGAATTTGGTGGGTCGGGGGTGGGGGATATAATTCAGCCCATAAAGATTAAGATATAGCTCTGAAGGCAGTATTCAGAGTGCTATTGTGAAGGAATGAAGTGGGCTGGTGAGCTCATTCAAATAGCATAGTCAGCTGGGTGCAGTGGCACACACCTGGAATCCCTACACTTTTGGAGGCTGAGGTGGGAGGATTTCTTGAGGCCAAGAGTTAGAGACTAGCCTGGGCAACATAGTGAGACACACTGTCTCTGCAAAAAAATACAACAAATAGCCAGACACAGTTGGGCATGCCTATAGTCCTAGCTACTCAGGAGGCTGAGATAGGAGGGTGCTATGAGCTTGAGAGGTCAAGACTACAGTGAGCCATGACTGCACCACTACATTCCAGTCTGGGTGACTAAGTGAGACTCTGTCTCAAACTTCCCCTGCCAAAACAAAGAACAAATAGCATAGCCAAGTGAGGCCTCTTTAAGGAGATAAGTATTGAGGTAACACCTGAAAGACAGGAATGAATCCGTTTTAGTACTATCCAAGAGAAGGGTATATCAGGCAGAGGAAACTTTAAAGCCCATGAGAGAGCACTTCATGTATTTGGAAAGCTGAAAGTGGCAGTCAGACTGTTCAGAACTTGGTGAACCAGGAAAATTCTATGAACATATGGTCTGTAATTTAGATACGCTTCTAAATTTTTCTGTTTGAATTTCCATAGCTATCAAATACAGATAGTGGAACTAACCATAGAAAATTATTGGAAGAGTTAAATTACACAATAATGAACAGTTACAGCATCTACTAGATGCTCCATTAAAAAAAAATTTAAAAAGAAGCAACAGCATTTTCTTTTCTTTCACACATCATCTATTACATTTGAAATTACACTCCAGGACATTCATTACTGTAACTAACTCTGATCTAACTGCAGCAAAATGGAGGAAGTATATTCACACGTTTTCTATCACCTGACCAGCCTCAATCATTTTACAGCTGCTGTCAAAATCTGACAGGCCTATGATCACCACTCTAAAATACCTTCATTAAAAATATCCTTATCAACTGTACTGTCAAAAAATCAGTATTTGATTTGCTGTGTAGTTAACCTCCAATTAGTTTTGGAAATGAAAGTATATTATAATCACTTTTCAACTATTAAAACAATTTCAAATTTGGTAAATTTCTATTTGCAATTATATAAAACAATGGCAAGTGTCTTTTTAGATAATTATATCTAATCAATTGTAATATAATCTATTTTAAATTCACTAAGAGATATTTCAAAATACCAAATATGCTACTCACTCACTTATACCACATGTATTAAGAAGTAAAATACAAGGTATAAAATTTTCTGCAAATTGAAACTTTATTAACAAGGGTGATAAATTAATAATGTTTTAGAAGATGTAATTTTTGTTTCAAAAAAGAGGGTAGACAGGTTAAACCGAATTCAGATTTTTTTCTTACTATGATACCTTAAATTACCCTTAATTTCATTCAATTATGACTCTTTTTTAATTCTAGTAGTGTGTTAGCTTTCTGAAGCAGTCTCCAACTGAACATTCTACACTTGTCTCAATCGTCAGTATTGCTGCAAGGCTGTTCAAATAAGAGCGAGAAGATAAAATGTGTTTTGGACTTGCCATGCAGCCATAAAATACCTGCAATGTTGTACATGTTTATTTTATTGTTCTCCAGGAAACATATCTACATAGAGTCATAATTTTTGAAGTTACTTCTTCCTTTTCTTTTCTTTCTATATACAAAATGGTCTTCCACATTCCAAAAAAAAAAAAAGTTATTTTAAATAACTGTGTTGAAAGTATCATTACATTTATAAATCACAGTGACTCATATAAAACAGATTTTCAATAAATCAGTTTGATTAATGAATAAGTCCTAGAATGCCCTATAGTATGATTTGCAGTGTTATTTTAAGCACAATTTTGCAACTAATTTTGGGTTACTTGCTAATGAAAAAATTCTAGAGATTCAAAAATCAGGCAAGGCAGGCAATTATAATTTAATTAATGATTTGAGGTGCTGTGTACTTCAAAATATTTTTTATTTTACATTTTATTTTGACTTAATTTACATTTTATTCTGTGAAATTTTATCCCCAGGACATGTACATTCCTCATCCAGGGTTTCTTGTGTTTTTGATCTTTCATTGTTAAGATCTAGGTTAAGCTTGCCTAGGCCAGAGATGGCAAATTAGGTTTTATCTTGAGTGCTCCAAATAGGCACTAAGATTAGAAGGGTTCTAGGGCCATGTCCAAGCTTATTAGGATTATTACTTTTAATGTCGTCTGCCATGGAGGATGATGGAGGGGAAGTGTTAACACAGCATTTTCCATCTGAATTTAGAGAACATTTTATACTAGATAATATTTTTCATATTCTATAGTTGTATTATCTATTGATAGTACTCATTCCTTATCACCTGTACTCTTATATTCATACTCTATTTTTTTAAATTATATTTTTAAGAATAAATAAAATTTTCATTAGTAATACCAATAACAACAAATAATTCTCATCTTAAACATATGTTTTATGCCCGGCACTGTGGTAGATGCTTTATGCACATTTTTGTAATACCCACTAAAATGACTATGTAGTAGGAATTATTCCTAATGTACAGAAAAAGCTCAGGTTATTGAATAATTTCAGGGCTAATAACTTTATAGTTCAGAATTCAACTCCATGTCATTCTGATATCAAAGCCTGTGGTAACTACATTTACGGAGAGATTTTAAATGGTATTGTCAACTACATTTACCAAGAGATTTTAAATGGCATTGAGCCACAGGGCATATGATTACCAGCATAGATCAAAGCTATCAGTGGAGAGGTCAATACCAATGATGGAATCTCACTTATCTTCCAGTAAATAGGCAAGTTATGCGTTGCCCATTTCTTGATATTCCTCCAGATTGAAGCCAATCCATATAGAATATCAGCATTTGGGTTAATATCATCAAAGGGCTTTAGCACCTGAAAAGACCTTAGGGATTATCCATTCTTTTTAGCATCCTCGCTTTTTGGATGAGGTAAATTAACTTGGAGAAGGATAAAGCTACTTTCCCTGGTTCATGAGGACAGTCAATGAAATAATTGGTAATCGACTCTAAATCCTGTATTTATTCTATGACCTCAGTCTACATTTCTAAGCACATATCAAGTAAATGTCAGGAATAAATCTCATGATCAGGGCAGAAGTACAAGTCTTGTGTTAAAAGTATGCCATGAGTTCAGGAAAGAACATAATAGAAAAGAAAGAAAAGAAATAAAGAGATCAAATAGGAAAAAAGAAACCTAACTGGAATATTAATAAACAAAAATATTTTAAAGTACCTACCACCTAAAATCATTATTATCCTTATTACAAAGCCTTTATTATTTATGACAAATATATACTAATGTTTTTAAGAAAAAATACAAATCATAATTTCTTTCCCCTAAAAATAAACCCTTGACTTGCTTCAGGTGTTTGTACTCTGTATTGCAGATATCCCAATATCCTACAAAAGTTTATTGCAACACAATTTGAAATCACTGGATGTATTGTATAGAAATAGTTTCAAACAAAACCAAAGAGGAGTTACTTCAGCAATTACAAAATCCAAAAGTGTGTCAACAACAACCATCTTGGAGAGGGCCACTTACAGTCTTGAGACGTTATGTTTGTTCCTGAGTCATGAACTGGTTTTAGCTGCTGAAAGAACATCTGAAACCTCGTGGTGCACAGTGACATTTGAGAGACTCTAATTCTCAGGATTCAAATGTAATGACCAAATGGACATTTCTGCTAATTGTCAACAAGGAAGGCAAGTTACAGAACTGTTCTCTTGGTATTCTAGAGAAAAGAAGGCTGCAACATATCACAGATCTCCACCACAATACACCGAGAGGAATGCGGACTAACGACGGGTTGGAAAACAATAACAAATAGACTATTTTTGTGTCAGGCTTAATTCCGGGTTAAAAAAGTCACAAAATAGTGTGCTGTATTGCACCATCATCTTCTCCATTTTAAACCTACTATTCACAGATACACAACTTAATTCTTAGAAATGACGAACCACAGGACTTAGGCTTTTTATTTAAAAGCGAAAGAGAGTGTGTGTGCTATATATGTTGTCTTTGAGGGGTGGGTGTTTTGACTGGCTAATGGTAACATGCACTCATACAATTTAATTGTTACCAGGTAGGAGAGGCTGAACCAATCATAGATCCTTAGTCCTCAGATTTCTTTTTTAGTCAAAAACTATAAACAATGAGGAAATTTTCACTTCTTATTCAAACATAGAATCAGGATTTTTCTCTTAAAATTAACAAAACAATTACTTCCAGCTTTAGTTAAGAATGATAAATTTTAAGAGGTGAAGTGTCAAGTTAGTGAGAAAAAGGCATCTCCTCAGGTGGAAAATTCTCTATGTTAAGCTAATGTTCAGTGATATTTAAGTACTCATTTTGGTAAGTCTGTAGAAGCTGTTTCTCATTGAGGAATCAAGAATTAAATGAATAGAAGAATACATTTAGATTTTTGTTTTCAGAAAAGCGAACAAAGCTAACATGTTTAACAATATTTATATGACATAGTAATATATGACAAATATGTTGTATTGCGATTTCTCAATTGGTCACTATTTTACAGTTTATTGTAACATGCAAATAAACTGACACCTAGGTGACCATCAAAAGAAGGCTGAAGATCAGTTTCGAAATCAGAAAATTCCTATTTTTCTATGGGGTTTCATTAATTTCAGCCCCTGAAAGGCAAAATATCTAGATTACCCATCTTTCAGACCCTTTTGAAGCTGTATCTTTTCTTAAGGAATCTTAATAATAATATTCCGGTAAATTTTTAAAAAATAACGTGCTAGTTATAAGTCTACAGGTAAAACATTTCCTTGCTATAAGATTCTAATTTGATGACTGAAATAACATGTGAATTCATGTAGTTTCTTAATAAGTTCAACTACAACAGAAATATTTTCCCTCCAGGCTTCCAAATATGTAAAATATTTTCATTAACAGTGTATAAACAGCAATTTTATAATCTATTGAACCCTTTTCTGTCTCTTACTTTTTGTGCTAAGTAAGAGACAGAAAAGTGTTCAATAGATTATAAAAGGCATCCTTGGACCTGATCAGTTAGCTATTTTTCAAGCACTGTTTCTATTGTATACAGAAATGACTCACAGACAAATTAAATCAGTTGTAGGTAGTTTAGATTTGATTCTATTTTGTTTTCTTGACCATTAGTAATGAAGAAAGTCTTGCCTCATTAACAGCTATTCAATGACATATTTAAAAGATGCAACTATATCTTTCAGGCTTTTCCTTTTTAAAAGTAAGAATGAAGATCTTATTTCTTTGCTAGAATTCTGTATTTATCAAATGCCTTGAATGCACAATGGTATAATGTCATTGAGTCATTCTCAGGACAATATATTCTGCCTTCTTTGCCATAATTAATATGGATTTCTTCTCTCAACCTTCTTCCCAATTGCTATTCATTTATCATAATGGGACTTGAGCACATATATAAAAACTAAGCTTCTATATGGTCCAACTAGAGTAAAAGTCTAACAGCAAACAATAGAAACTTTTTTAAAGAGTTTTGAGACATGGTTTAAATGTGGGGAAATAGTATTGGGATTTTGCTAGCTGATAGAAAAGAAATCATTCAGCTATCACAAGTGATGTCAGAAAGAAATTTCTGTGAACAGGGAACACAGCAGGATTTACTTACAGGTTGTCAGGGGCAGGGGTAGAAGCTCTTCCCTGTGGTATTCATTTCTTGAGTGCTGTTACAATTATTTGCTTCAGCCAACATGATCTGAAATGCATACAAAAAAGCATGTAAGTATTCGAATTTTCAATGAAAATCTCAATCCTAATTAACTATAAATCAGTAAAGCCGGGTAGCCTGAGGTAGGTTAAAATGAGAACTTTGTACATGAAAGGCTGCATATGCCCCTAAATCTAAGAATTTCCTAGTTGCAAACCTCTGGCTCACTACATGCAACTTCCTTCACTTCAATTATCCTCCTAAGGGAAGTGAGAGCAGGTTAACCAAGCCAAATAGGAGTCCATGTTGTCAGAGAATAAGTCTTTTTTTTTTTTTTTCATTCGTGTAGCAAAAGTCATAGATCTCAATGGGAGTAGACTTCTAGCCCTGTCATCTGAGAATGTGGAGTGGAAGAAAGTTAGAATTTATGCCCTCTTGATTAGCTGAATTACACCCCTGGGGCCGTAGACCTAGAAGGAGTGAAGTTCCTTTAGCACTTTCTTTGTTCTACCCTTAAGAGACTTGCTCTATCAGTATTAGTATGCTTATATTATCTTTCCTTGTAAGATTTAAAGTTCTTTAAAGAAAATAACTGTACTTTCTACATCTCTGTAGGTATATTTACAATATAGCCAATATTTGGACATTTGCAAATAGGATATGCTCAAAAATACATAATTACTTGAGAGAGAGAGAGAGAGAGAGAGAGAGAGACAGAGACAGAGAGAGAGAGAATTATATTACCAATTAAGAAACAGGAGGGAAGAGCTCTCAAATATATTACCAGGATAGACTATTTCAAGCATTTATAAAGATTCCAATTCTTACTCTTTCATGTCCTAAATCCACTTTCTAATACATTCACTGGTTTTGTTTCTGTATCTGCTCATTTCAAGTCAGAGGTGAGTTGGCAGTGGCAAGTAAATAATTACGCATATATTTCAATTGCCAAATATTCCACCTAGCTATCCAAGGTTATATTTACCTCTGTTTAAATTAGAAGATAGTCATCAAGACAACTAACACAAACAGCTTCCTAAGCAGGGTGATGCATACATTGAGAAAGACCACGGAAGTCAGATGGGTGCTAGTCAGATCTCAACTTTCCCAGTTCATCTATTACTATTAATTTTTTTAACTGAGACAGATGCTGTGTCTGAGTATTTACCTGTCTTAGATTATTTTAACCCCAAACAGAAGTTTATATGTGGTCTCATGATCCACATGACAATATTTATATAAAAACTGAGGAGTTAAAAAAAACCACTGTGTATACTTTGACTGCACTATTTTAATAAAATCTCATGTTTTCAAAATAGAGAGATTTTTCTGTGTTTGATGAACACCAGACATTAGCACAGTGCTCATTTGCCCTGCTTTGAAAACCAGATCATCGGAGAGTAGATTGGCCATTTACAGTGTCTCCTTTTCTTTCTCTATGTCTGTCTCCTGTGAATTGACTGGGTTGAATATAAAGCAAAACTAAAACTACAGAGTAGAGGCAACAATGGATAGGTCTGCAATTCTTCACTTTCCGACAACTTATTGAGAGAAAACATAGGATCAGGATCATATTTTTTTATTATTTTTTTCCTTTTACATTATAGTGTTATTCATAGTTTCTGCTCATTCAATGACTGGACTCTAATTTCATATTAGTAAAGATATTTTCCTGTAAATATTTACAACAGTTCCTCCATTGCCTACTTATTCTGAGAATGAATTGGAGTATGTGGTTTGGTCTCTTTAGTTCAATAAGTGGTCATAATGTCAATATCAATCATACTTAAAATATAACTGAAATACTAGGATCTACTTAGCCTATGGTTAGTGTATTTATGTAGGATAATCTCAGTCACATTTTAGTCATATTTCTTAATAGTTATTCTCACTTATATACTCTATAAATAAAACAACATTATTTCTGAGCTTCTTTGGTGTCTTTTGGTGAAACGATAGTCCTAAGAAATTTATGTTATACTTGGTAAAGTATCAATTTCTTTAGAATTATTTGTCTTAATTATCCTATACTACCTATTTTATCTCTTGACTATGAATTCACCTCACTTTCTTGGAGTTTGAGTTTAATTTGCTTTATAACAAAAAAAAAGTATTTTAATACACTATCAATAAAATTGCCTTATAATTTTTATTCATGAAATAATTTCTAAAGGTTTTATATCAGAATGTTGTAAATTTTTCTCAGTGTCTACTGAGTAAATAAGGCTTCCTTAAGACATCAATGGTATAACCTGTTTTAGTCTGCTTAGGCTACTGTAAGAAAATGCCATAGCCTGAGCGGCTTAAACAACAGAAATGTATTTCTCACCATTCTGGATGGTGGAAGTCCAAGATCAGGTGCTAGTGTGACTGGGTCTGGTGAGGGCTATTTTTCTGACATGCAGATGTTTGCCTTCTGTCTATGCACTCACATGGCCTTTCCTAGGTGCATGCTCAAGGCAAGAGGAATCACTATCTTTCTTTTTCTCTTCTGGTAAGGCCACAAATTCCATCAGATGAGAACTCCACCCTGTGATCTCATTTAACCTTAATTATCTCCTAAAGCCTCTAAATCAGGCATCCCCAAACTACGGCCTACAGGCCGCATGTGGCCCCCTGAGGCCATTTATCTGCCCCCCCCCCCCCGCCACACTTCAGGAAGGGGCACCTCTTTCATTGGTGGTCAGTGAGAGGAGCACAGTATGTGGTGGCCCTCTAACGGTCTGAGGGACAGTGAACTGGTCCCCTGTGTAAAAAGTTTGGGGATGCCTGCTCTAAATGCAGTCACAATATGGGTTAGGGCTTTACTTTGGTTTGAATGTATGTGTCCCTCCAAAATTCCTATGTTGGAACTTAAGTTTCAGGGTGATGGAATTAAGAGTTTGGGTCTTAGCAGTAAATCATGAGAGCAAAGCCCTCAGGAATGGGATTAGTGAACTTACAGCATCAAAGGTCCTTTTGCTCTTCTGCTGTACACAAAAAATAGTCTAACATCTGGATTTTTAAAAAATGTGGTATATACACACACACACACACACACACACACACACACACACACACACACACACCCTGGAATACTTTGCAGCCATAAACAGGAAAAATATCATATCCTTTGCAGGGACATGGAGCTGGAAGCCATTATCCTCAGCCAACTAACAGAAAACAGAAGAACACACACCACATGTTCTCACTTACAAGTGGAAGCTGAACAATGAGAATACATGGACACAGGGAGAGGAACAACACACACTGGGGCCTGTTTGGGGGTGGGGTAGGGGAGGGACAGCATTAGGAAAAATAATGCATGCTTGACTTAATACCTAGGTGATGGGTTGACAGGTGCAGAAATCACTATGGCACACATCTACCTATGTAACAAATCTGCACATGTACCCTGGAACTTTAAAAATTAAAATTTATAATTTAAAAAATAGTCTAACACAATGTTAACAGGAATCTCAAAGAGGAAGTGTAGGGAGACATAAAAATTTAGAGATCAGTGGGCTGAACATTTTTTTGAAATTTGAGGAAATTTGTAAATTCAGAGACCTAACAAATTCAATAAAACAAATATGTGATAAAGAACCCCCACACCAAAAAAGTAAAAAACAAAAAAAAAAAAAAAAAAAAAAACCATGAAGGCACATCAAAATCAAATTGCTGAAAACCAGTGTTCAAGAAAAAGTCCTTAGAGCAGCCAGAGAAAAACGGGCACATTATTTACAGAGGAACAAAAATAAGAATGGCTGCAGACTTATTGGAAACTGTGTAAGTTAGAAGAGAAATTAATGGCATCTTCAAAGGGCTGAAAGGTGAGGAGAGAAAGACTATCAACTCAGAATTTGACAACCAGTGAAAACTCCTTAAAAATAAATTTGTGGGGCCGAACATGGTGGCTCATGCCTGTAATCCCAGTACTTTGCAAGGCTGAGGTGGACAGATTGCCTGAGGTCAGGACTTTGAGACCAGCCTGGCCAACATGGTGAAACCCCATCTCTACTAAAAATACAAAAATTAGCCAGATGTGGTGGCACACGCCTGTAGTCCCAGGTACTCAAGAGGATGAGGCAGGAGAATCGCTTTAACCAAGGAGATGGAGGTTGCAGTGAGCCAAGATTGCACCACTGCATACTAGCCTGGGTGACAGAACCAGACTCCATCTCAAAAAAAATAAAAAATAAAAATAAATAAAAATAAAAATAAATTTGTTGACTTTTGGTTTCCAGTTTGGCATGTAAAGGGCTTGGACGCTGTCATTCCATCCTAATAACAACTAAAAAGAACAAATTGAAAAATCACCAACTTGTCTTAGATCCATTAGAGAAGTGGAGTCGCAGAGCAAACCGATGGCCCCAAAACTGGAGATGATCACAGCTTAGCTGAGCTGATGCTCATGAGTGGATGCCTCGGCAGAAACCAGTACTAGGGTAGGAAAAACCTAACCTGTAACTGATAAATTGCTGGCATCTCAGTGTGGACAAGTCTGAGAGTTAAAAAGGCCAGGGAAGTCCAGTTGTAGGGGGCTCCCACACTTTTGTAAGCATTACCTGTGGGAGCTTGACCAGGTTCTTACAGTCAATAGGAGAAAGTTTTCTCATGCTTCCCAGTAAGAAGACATAAAACATAACCATTTTTAAATGCTCCAGAATATTCTCTTTTTAACAACACTTGCCCTCAAGAGAACATATGCTCCAGAATATTCTCTTTTTAACAACACTTGCCCTCAAGAGAACATATTTTACCAGAGCCCAAACCATTGAAATCATTTTTCAGAGTATAACCAACCTGGAGGAAGAAAATTTGCCAACTGTAGCTCACTCTAGCCCTTCATCTGGGAGGAGAGAGATACCCAACTTCAGCCCTTTCTTCCTTTCAAATGAGGAAAGGAAAATACCCATGCAAGGGATCCTTTCTCAGGGGCGGGGTGATGAAAGAGAATTTATGAAGCTCACAGTCCAGAGTCAACAAGTTTACTAAAAGACTGAGATCTAATCAAAAGACTAGAGAATGCTTTCCTTCCCCACACCTTACCACCACATTACTAAAGGCCTATTTACTTCAGTTATTTTTAGCCAGTACATCATGTCTGGCTATCAAGAAAAAATTACAAGGCATACTAAGGGGCAAAAACTGCAATTTGAAGAGACAGGGCAGCATCAGATCCAGACTCATATATAGCAGGGATGTTGAAATTATCAGTTCAAGAACTTAAAACAATTATAATTAACATTTAAGGTCTCTAATGGATAAAGTAGACAGCATGCAAAAAACAGATGGACACTGTAGGCAGAGAGATAGAAAGTCTAAGAACCAAATAGAAGTGATCAGAACTGATAAGAATCAAATAGAAAACTCAAGGAAACATTTTAAAGTCAAATGAATTAGTAATCTGTTGCCTCTGCACAATGTTTGACCGTATTAAATATAGCATATTTATGTACATGATAGCACATCATATTCACAGATTCTGAGGACTGTGGTGGAATATCTCTGGGGGAGGCTGTATTTCTGCCTACAGGCTTCTGGAAATAACTACAAATAATATCATACTTAAGATTGCAAGAATAAATGCCTTCCTGTGAAGCTCGGGGTCAAGGCAAGGATACACACTCCCCCAACTCCCATTTAACATAATACTAGAAATCCTAGCCAATGCAATAAGTTGGAAAATAACTGAAACACCAAAAGCAATGGCAACAAAAGCCAAAATGGACAAATGGGATCTAATTAAACTTAAAAGCTCCTGCACAGCTAAAGAAACTGTCATTAGAGTGAACTAGCAACCAAAAGAATGGGTAAAAGAAATTTGCAATCTACCCATCTGATGAAGGGCTAATAGCTAGAGTTTATAAAGAACTTAAATTTACAAGAAAAGAAAAAAAAAGCAACCCCATCAAAAAGTGGGTGAGGGATATGAACAGACACTTTTCAAAAGAAGACATTTATGTAGCCAACAATCATATGAAAAAATGCGCATCATCACTGGTCGTTAGAGAAATGCCAATCAAAAACACATTGAGATACCATCTCAAGCCAGTTAGAATGGTGCTCATTATATTATCTGGAGACAACAGATGCTGGAGAGGATGAGGAGAAAAAGGAATGCTTTTACACTGTGGAGGGGACTGTAAATTAGTTCAACCACTGTGGAAGACAGTGTGGTGATTCCTCAAGGATCTAGAAATAGAATTACCATTTGACCTAGTAATCCCATTACTGGGTATATACCCAAAGGATTATAAATCATTCTATTATAAAGACACATACACACATATGGTCATTGTGACACTGTTTACAACAGCAAAGACTTAGAACCAACCCAAATGACCATCAATGACAGATTGGATAAAGAAAATGTGGCACATATACACCATGGAATACTATGCAGCCATAAAAAAGAATGAGTTCATGTCCTTTGCAGGCACATGGATGAAGCTGGAAACCATCCTTCTCAGCAAACTGACACAAGAACAGAAAACCAAACACTGCATATTCTTACTTACTAGTGGGTCTTGAACAGTGAGAACACATGGACACAGGGAGGGGAACATCACACATTGGGGACTATTGGGAGTTAGGGGAGTTAGGGGTGGGATAGCAGGGGGTGGGGAGATTGGGGAGGGATAGCATTAAGAGAAATACCTAATGTAGATGACAGGGGCATGGATGCAGCAAACCACCATGGCATGTGTATACCTATGTAACAATCCTGCACCATCTGCACATGTACCCCAGAACTTATAATAAAAAAAGAAAGAAAAGGCATACAGATTGGATAATGACCAAATAAAAATTATTCTACTTGCAAATGACATGGTTATCTATATAGGAGATCCCAAGAAATGTATCCCAAAAAGGTAGAACTAATAAATAAATTTAGCAAAGTCACTGCATAGAAGTCAACACACAAAAATAAATCACATTTCCAATTTCACAATGAACAATTGGAAACTGAAATTTAAACAATACTACCATTTAAAATAGCTCCAAAATATGAAACCCTCATACATACAGGGTCTGTACTGCAAAGTACACATGATGACAAATTAAAGTATACCCTTTAGCGCACCAAACTGAAAAAAGAGACATATCATGTTCATGATTTGGATATATCCATGTAGTAAACATGCTAATTCTCTCCAAATTGATCTGTAGTTTAACACAATCCCTGTCAAATTTCCAGCAGGGCTTTTAAAAATAGATACAGACAAGCTGATCCTCAAATTTATTTCAGAGAAAAATGAACTAAGCCAAAACTATTGTGAATAACTGGAAGAATAAAGTTGAAAGACTCATAACATCTCATTTAAAGACTTACTGTGCAGCAACAGAAATCAAGACTGTGTGGTATTGCCAAGGGGATGCATGTAACAGATTAGTGAATTCAGAATTAGCCCCATCTATTGCATTCAACTGAATTTTTCCCTTACATTTCTTGTATTTCTAATATTTCTTTTTGGTAAATTATTTTGAAATTGTTTTGTAAAAAATTGTTATATACAAAATATGTTAGTACCGTATTACAGACATATAAATGCTCAGAATAACATTTGTATGCTACCCTAAAGGCATAATTGTTATATTTAGAAGTAATCACAGATACACATTTAGTTGTAAGGACAGAGAGATCCTGTATACCCTTTACCCAATTTTCCAGTGATAACATCCTCAAAACTATAGTACAATAACACAACCAGTATATTGACATTGATAGTCAAGATATACTCATTTTATCTTAGCGTTCAAGAAACCCTCTCATTGCCATTTTGTAGCCATATTCTTCTTCCTCCCACTCTTCCCACTTGAAATTGATATTGTTCTTCATTTCTATAATTTTGTGAATTTAATGTTACATGGAATAACATACAGCCCTTTGTGAATGGATTTTATTTTCACTCAGCATTTCATGGTGTAGGTACACCACAGTTTCTTTAACCACGAATCATTTAGATGATGAACACTGTGAAGCAGGTTCACTGTGCACTGGGTACCAACTTGTCTGAGTCTGGTGAGACAAGACACCCACAGAGGCAATAGGTTACACGAGGTGAATGTATTATTACACAGCAGCAAGGGAAAACAGAAGCCTAGG
This sequence comes from Saimiri boliviensis, assembly GCF_048565385.1. Classification (NCBI taxonomy): domain Eukaryota; kingdom Metazoa; phylum Chordata; class Mammalia; order Primates; family Cebidae; genus Saimiri; species Saimiri boliviensis. The sequence continues at coordinate 41,511,074 of NC_133458.1, forward strand.
ATTCATGTGAGCTGGTCCCCCAAGACTTACAAGGCTGCCCAAGGGGATAGAGTCTGTGCCCCACTTGCACTTCAGCTGATGGACCCTGGACAGCACCCTACCCTAGGTTATTTACCCAGGGTACCCAACCCACTGCACTAAAGTGTTGACCGTTTGCTTTCAGGAGAGAACTAAAATAGAGCCTGGGCTTTTCTAGCCAGCTCCCTTTTATCTCACTATGTTGCATTCTCAACACATTCTACAGTTATCCTTGTGAATTACAAGCAAAAAATGAAGGACTGGATCAGTCCAAGACCATCAGAAGGGCCGTACTGCAGACATCTGGGTGGTTTCCAGTTTTTGTGCACCTCAAATAAAACTGCTATGAAATATTTGTGTGCAGGTTTTTCTGTGAACATAACTTTTTTTTTTTTTAATTTCTTGCTGGATTGTGTGGTAGTTTCATTTTATAAGATCCTAACAAATTCTTTTCCAAAATGACTGTACTATTTTATATTCCCACCAGCACTGTAGGAGTGATCCAGTTTCTTTACAATCTTCCTTGCATTTGTCATGTCACTATATTTTATTTTAGCCATTCTGATAATTGAGTAAAATACCACATTATGGTTTTAATTTGCATTTCCCTAATGGCTAATGGTATTTGATAGCTTTTCACGTGCTTATTTGTGTGTTTATCTCCTTCAGTGAAATGTTCCTTTATCTCTTTTTCCCATGTTATAATTGGACTCCTTGCTTTTCTACTGTCGAGTTTTGAGAGTTCTTTATATATTCTAGACACCAGTCTTTTGTCAGATATGTAACTTGCAAATATTTTCTTCTGTTTCCATACCTGTACAGACAGTTGACCCTTGAATAATGGCAGGTTTAAACTGAGCAGGTTTAAGCACAGATTTGTTTTCAGTAAAAATTACACTGAGTGTGTCTGCTTCTCATGGCTCCCCTTCCATCTTCTCTACTACTTCTGTCTCTGCCACTCCTGAGACAGCAAGATCAACCCCTCCTGTTCTTCCACCTTCTCAGCCTACTCAAGGTAAAGACGACAACGATGAAGACATTTATGATCCACTTCCATTTAGTGAGTAGAAAATATTTTCTCTTATGATTTTCTTGGTCATTTTTTCTCTAGCTTACTCTACTGTAAGAATACAGTATGCAATGCATATACAAAATATGTATTAATCAACTTTATTATTGGTAAGTTCTGGTCAACAGTAGGCTATTACTAAAGTTTTAAGGGTGCCAAAATTTATATACAAATTTTCTACTGCACAGCTGCTTCGTGCCCCAACCCATGTTGTTCAAGAGTCAATCATACATATAAACATGTATATACATGTGTATATATACACATGCACATACATTTAAAAATTTATGCATATTTATATGTATGTGCATATATGCATACATTCATGCTGTGTTTTACAAGACACTAATAAACTTTTCCCCCACAAACAAGGTATGAGTGATCCAGTGATCCATCCATCCATATATATGTACATATATATGAATGTATGTATATATGTGTATATATATATATATATGCACAATGTATATATATACACATTGTATGAAGCATATTCATATACATGGTTAAATCATAAAATAGTGTGTGTACATATACAGATGTATTTATTTTGTCCCCAGAATCTTAAGAACAAATTTTACCATAAAACTTTTATCCTATTTTATAAAATCTGGTAACATTCTTAGCTGTCATTCTTAGCCTCATTCTTCTTATTCAGGTATTATTCTCAGTTAAAAACCCTTGGATGACCACAGCTTAGGGAGAAGCTGAAGGGACATTCTGTTTTTTGTTATTTTTTTTTTTTTCCTTTCTTTCTTTGTTTTAACCTTTTAAGTCCGGGGCAGATACATGTGCAGGATGTGCAGTTTAGGTAAGTGTGTTTCATGGTGTGGGGGGGGTTATTGTACAGTTTATTCCATCATCCAGGTATTAAGTCTAGTATCCATTAGTTATTTTTCCTGATCCTCCCTTTCTCCCATCTCCATCCTCTGATAGGCCCCAGTGTGTGGTGTTCCCCTCTATGTGTACATGTGTTCTCATCATTTGGCTCCCTAACAAGTGAGAACATACCATATTTGGTTTTCTGTTCCTGTGTTAGTTTGCTAAGAATAATGGCCTCCAGTTTCATCCATGATCTTATTTTGTTTATGGCTACATAGTATTTCATGGTGCATTTGTACCACATTTTCGAGTCTTTTATTGATGGACATTTAGACTTGGAATCCAGTCTGTCACTGATTCCCTGTCTTTGCTCTTGTGAATAGTGCTGTGGTGAATATATGCATGCATGTGTCTAAATATATCATAGTAGAATGATTTATATTCCTTTGGGTATATACACAGGAAAAATAACATTTATTCTATTACTTTATTTTGTAATAGTTTGCAAGAACAAGGACACAGAAAGTTGGAGCTGAGATGTAATTTTAGAGACAAAGTGCTTTATCAAACAGGATAGAGTTACTTTGTAATTAGTATAGTTTTACATCTAATGCAAAATCCTCTATTAAGTTGGTACTTGAAAAGATTTGTTGGGCTTTCACTCTTAAGTAGTGTACCACTTTGTCATATGTATGCTATTCATTTGCGTTATTATAATGTACTTTTTAATAATACAAAATAATGTAGGCTTATGTTCTCTGATCAATTTCAGTCATAATATATCTTTTTTAAAGGGTCTTTTTATTACTTATTTTGGGAGCATCTCCTGACCTAAGAAAGATACAAGGAGATCATAATAGCTGTTACTCATTGACAATTGATCAAATACCAGTCACTGCTCCAAATGCTTTAAACATTTTTAAACTATTTAACCCTCTTAACACTCCCACAGGTAGGTCCAAATATGACCACCATTTTATAAATTAAGAAGTGGAGAGAGATCCAAGATGGCTGATCACTAGCAGCTCGGGATTGTAGCTCCCAGTGAAAGCACAAAGAGCGAGAGGACGCCACACCTTCACATTAATTCTTGTTGCTCACGCACCAGGAGATTCCCAGTAGAGGAGCCCCACGGGTCACCACCATGACTCTTGTAACCAGAGAGGTGGTTTTGCCGGCGCCTCGGAGCGTCGGTTCTTGGTGCAGAGTCAGAAAAGCACCATCAATCCTAATGACGCTGATTTAGTCGGCGCAGTGGGTTGCTCGGGATTTTGGCGCTGAGAATCAATAAGTTGGACGTCCACTCAGAAACCCAATTACAAAGACGGTAATTATAAAGACCACAGATGGATAAATCTAAAACGAAGGGAAGAAAACAGACAAAAAAGTCTGAGAATACCCAAGATCAGAACGCCTCTCCCTCAGCAGGGGATCCCAGTTCCTCATCAGCAACGAAACAAGGCTTGATGGAGAACGAGTGTGTTCCAATTACAGAAGTAGGCTTCAAAATGTGGATAATAAGAAACATCTGTGAATTAAAAGAACTTGTTCTAACCCAATCCAAAGAAACTAAGAACTTTGAAAAAAGGTTTGACGAAATGTTAACAAGAATACACAATTTAGAGAGGAAAATAAGTGCATTGATGGAGCTGAAAAACAATACGAGAACTACGTGAAGTATGCACAAGTTTTAACAGTAGAATTGATCAAGCAGAAGAAAGGATATCAGAGGTCGAAGACCAACTCAATGAAATAAAACAAGACAGGATTAGAGAAAAAAGGATAAAAAGGAACGAGCAAAGTCTCCAAGAAAAATGGGACTATGTGAAAAGACCTAATCTACGCTTGATAGGGGTACCTGAATGAGACGAAGAGAATGAATCCAAGCTGGAAAATACGCTTCAGGATATTATTCAGGAAAATTTTCCCAACCTAGTAAGGCAGGATAATATTCAACTCCAGGTAATACAGAGAACACCACAAAGATATTCCTCAAGAAGAGCAACTCCAAGGCATATAATCGTCAGATTCACCAGGGTTGAAATGAAGGAGAAAATACTAAGGGCAGCCAGAGAGAAAGGTCAGGTTACCCACAAAGGGAAGCCTATCAGACTTATAGCTGATCTCTCAGCAGAAACCCTACAAGCCAGAAGAGAGTGGGGGCCAGTATTCAACATCCTTAAAGAAAAGAACTTTCAACCCAGAATTTCATATGCAGCCAAACTAAGCTTCATAAGTGAAGGAAAGATAAAGTTTTTTGTGAACAAGCAAGCACTCAGCGATTTCATCACCACCAGGCCTGCTTTATAAGAGCTTCTAAAAGTACCACTACACATAGAAAGGAACAAACAGTATCAGCCTTTCTAAAAAATACCAAAAAGGAAAGAGCATCAATATAATGAAGAATTTACATCAACTAATGGGCAAAACAGCCAGCTAATATTAAATGGCAGTATTAAACTCACATATATCATTATTAATTCTAAATTTAAATTGACTAAATCTCCCAATCCAAAGTCAGACAGGCAATTTGGATAAAAAACTAAAACCCATCAGTATGCAGCATCCAGACCCATCTCACATTCAAGGATACACAAAGACTCAAAACAAGGGATGGAGAAAGATTTACCAACCAAACAGAGAGCTAAAATAAATAAATAAAAAGCAGAAGTTACAATTTTTGCCTCTGATGAAATAGTCATTAAAGCAACAAAGATCAAAAGAAGCAAAGAAGGACATTGTATAATGATAAAAGGATCAATGCAACAACAAGAGCTAAAGATCCTAAATATATACACACCCAATACAGGAATACCCAGACATACAAGACCAATAAAGAGACTTAGACTCACACACAATAACAGTGGGAGACTTCAACATTAATATTAGACAGATCAATGAGACAGAAAATTAACAACGATATCCAGGACTTGAACTCAGATCTGGAACAAGTAAACATAATTAACATTTATAGAACTCCCCACTTTAAATACACAAAATATACACTCTTATCAGTACCACATCATATCAACTTAGAAGTTTAAACAAAATGTTGGTTGGCTCCTTGTTGGTTATTCTCTTCCCTCATTTTCTTTTATGTCTCCATTATTAAGAACAATTATAGGCATACCCGTATTTAGACTGCATTCTAGCCCGAGCAATAAAGCAATACCCCCATTCTCTCTCCCTCTTCCTCTTTCTCTTTCTTCCTCTTTATTCTTTTTCTTATTATTTTTTCTTTTTCAAAAAAAAAAGTGAACTTTTAAAAAGATTAAGTGTTTCTCTAGGTTCATCATGTTAGTAAATGACAGAGCTGGAATTTCTTCAATTTGAATACAAGCAGAAGACTCTATGCTTACATTTTTACCACCACTATACTGTGGAGACATCTGAGGGTAGGAGTGGTGAATGGGACCTTACAGGCCTTCTCTAAAATTAAATAGCAGAAAATATTGCAAAAAGAAGCTAGAGATGTCCTTCAGAGATCTAAGAAGGCTAAATTGGGCTAACATTTTTCCCAGGGTGTTTTAGATGTGATCTAAACTAAAGGCAAGACGAAGTCTGAAAATTTCTTCCAGATCTATAATTCAGTATCTTGGTTCTCAGCTATTTTGACCTGAGGGAAATTTTGGAAATAAACATCTCCTCACACCCTGGCCCCCAGAAACTACTTTTTAAAATTCAACCTTGGTACTCAATTCTCTCATCATTTATATTTCTAAAAAGCCAGGCTATTTCTCAAGGTCAATTCAGTGAAAAGAACACTGGAGAGAAACACAGCACCTTCTGATTTTTCTCCAGTAGCCGTTCCCTTTTCCTCAGTACTAAAACCTCCTGCCTGGAGACTACCTGGTCAAACCACATTTCTCTGTCTCCTTTTCAGTTACGTATGGCAATATGACTAACTTCTTGCCAAAATAATGTAAGCTGAAGTGAACTTTTATGATTGAAGTCTCATCTTTCCATACGAAGGTACTTACTTTCCATGTCCATTGTTTTTTGTTTTGTACCATTTTCTACTAGTAGGAAAAAATGGATCTAAGTGTAACATCTGACTTGCATCCAGGTATTTCAGAATCTGATACTGAGAATGGCATAGTTAATCTGTCTGCCCTGGATCAAGTTCCTCTCTACAACTAAATGAGAAAAAAAATATCTTTCTATATTATTTAAATTGGGTACTTTGTTACATCTTTTTTACAATGTAGCATGTATCCTAAAGTGAAAATTGGCATCCAAAAGTGGAGTGTTGCCATAATAAACCCCAAAATGTGTTACTGGCTTTGCCTTCAGATGGTGGCTGGCAAGGGAATCTATATTGCTGACTGGAAAACTGGTGGTTCTTTTCACATTGGGGCAAAATCTAATAAAACAGTAATCTATGATAATTTTAGAGGTAGAACACATCTTTATTAGAATTGAAGCTCTAGGGTATGTGGCAAGAAAAAAATTTTTTTAATGTCTATGTATTTTTAGCAGATTCTTTCTCTTTTTAGTAGGTTACTAGGAAAGAGATAGACTTAGTCAATCAATAGCCAGATTGAAGCAGAGATGGAAGGGAACAAAGCCTTTCCAATGAGCATTCTCTATCCTATTAATCACAATAGGCACTGATCTTATTATACGAACAGATGATATTTTCTTGCAGGGTTTTCTTGTTTTGTTTTGTTTTTTGCTTTTGTTTTTGTTTCAATCATAAAATCAGAATAAGGGGTCAATAAGAAGCCTGCAGCAATGGTCTTTCGAAGTCACAGCTTTATCTGAATTAGAAATAGGCCATTTTGGTTTGAGAGAGAAGACTGGCTGAAAGTTTCATTTTTGCTTCCTCTTATCACTTGCCAGCTTTGTGGGTAATTTGTCAAAAATTACATTGCTAGAGAAAAGGGGAAATGTCAAATTAGCTTAACAAAATAAATTTAATATATCTTATACAACAAATCCATGTTAAAATTGTAACCAAAGCAAACATCTAACATTACAAAAAAACAAAAAACAAAACAAAACAAACAAACAAAAACTATATTGTCTGTGAGTTCAGGAATTTTGGAACCTTAAAAAGTGAAAAAAAAAAAAAAAAAAAAAAAAAAGCCAAATTTCAAACATATCCAAAGCCCAAACAGCAGAAGAAACCATGGTGGCTGAGAGCCTTTCTAGAGATTGCCATATTAAATCTCCTTCATAAGAAAATTGGAGCAACCCAGCATGTGAGGTCAGTTTAATATTGTCCTCTCATTCGAGCTAATGTTACAGATGGTCTCAAGGGAGGTGTCATTAAATTGAGATGGGTGGGGAATATTCTGAGCCTAGAAACTTTTATATAAATGAAAGTCTGAAGTCATAAAATCTATAACCAGAGAAGATTCTTTCACTTTGGTTTCTTCACACAGAGCTGAAAGGAAGCAAAGTGGTGAAAAGGAAACACTGCTCACCACGGTCTGGCCTGCAAAAGCCTGTGGCTACAGAGCCTCTAAATCAACCTTTGTTTCCCAAAGTTTGCGCCAGCTGTACAAGACTGCAAGGACATGTTCTTCAATTCCATTTTCATTTGTGGCCACAGAGTAAGTTTTACAAAGCGACAAAGACAGAATTACAAAGAACACTGGACAAAGGAATCATTTTCATAACCCATAGCAAACAGTTGGGCTAAGGAAAGAACTTTCACAGCACAATGTCCTCAGAATTTACAGTCAGCAGAATTTGATGACTTGTGTGTTTTTCCTTCTTCCCTCTTTTGAATTTGTAGTTATTATTATTTGTAGTTATTTGTAGTATTATTTGTAGTTATTATGTATTATTCCTACTGCACCACTGTATGTTGTTTGAGCATGTGGAAGGTATGTGCCTTTTAGTTTATAAGTCGCAGGTCCATAGGTAGCTACTACCTGCACTGAGAAGTACTGTGTTTCACCCAGATACGTAGACTTTTTGTTGGTTTTGACTCTAGATTCTCTCCTGTGGGAAAGGAATGAGAATGTTGTATGTATATAACACATGCACATATTGAGATGTGGATGGTCAGAGGGAGGCACCCTAGAATTGCCTGCTAATTGTCTTCAATATCCATTCAACTCTCCTACTTAATTAATAGAATCTTTACTGCTAGAACTTGAGTGATCAGGTAGAGACTGCATTTCCCAGCCATCCTTGAATGTAGGTGAAACCATGTGACTAAGACCTGGCCAAGGGAACATGAGTAGATGAGTAAATGTGATATATGCAACATCTGGTCACACCCATTAAATGGAAGTTACTCCACCTGTCTGCATATAGAGGATGAAGTCAAGTAGATTTTGAACAAGTGGAGCTTTGTTGTAAGAAAGGCTCTCTTGCAGTAGTTTAGCATGTAGCCTAAACATTAGTAACTTCTGGCCACATGACTTGTATGCAAACCATAAACCTTACTGAGCCTGAGTTTATCCCCTAAAACAAATACCTTTTCTTTCAACTCTCCTGATTTGATGTGTGATTCCTATATGAGAAATATTTTCTAAGAACTCTGAAAACATTTTATTGTATACAAATTTAGTTTTTAGTGAATTACAGTTCATATACTATAAAAATGTATAGAAACACAAATTAAAACAATAAGTATTTCTCACATTAAGTTATTATTCTCCTGAGAAACAATCATCCAATTTTCAGTGTCATTTATGAATTATTCAAGTGAAAAAAAAACCTATTGTATACCAATATATTCATAAAAATGTTGCTCATTTCTTTTTAAAAGGAAAAATAAAAAATCTCTATAATAGAAGGGTAACTAATTTCAAAATAGTATACCATCTTAATATTATACGAATAGGTGCTGCTTGATATATATATATATATATATGTGTATATATCGATATATATATATTTTTATATATCTATATCAAGCAGCACCTATTTGTATAAAAAACATATATATATATATATATATATATATATATATATATATATATATATGGTTTTTTTTCCTTTTGCCTTCCAGATCCACACTGCTGTTTGTCACTAGAGGCTTATCTGCTTAGACTTTATCAGCAGGTTATTTTTTCCTCTGGTCATGGCAATGAGAAAAACTGGCAGAATATCAGAAAGGAGAGTATGGCATTGGTATTTATTCTCTCAAGTGCCTCTTTGCATAATCACTCAAAATCCATATGGGCTTCTCAGTCCAAAGTGATTATTTCTGTCACCCAAACCTCTACAGCAGGCGTCCCCAAACTGCGGCCCCCTGAGACCATTTATCTGGCCCCCCGCCGCACTTCAGGAAGGGGCACCTCTTTCATTGGTGGTCAGTGAGAGAGGAGCACAGTATGTGGCGGCCCTCCAATGGTCTGAGGGACAGTGAACTTGCCCCCTGTGTAAAAAGTTTGGGGACGCCTGTTACAGAGAACACTCTCCATATCTTGGTTGAATAACCATTTTCATATCTGGCCTCTTTGTCCTTGAATTGAGAGCAGCATCGTATTACTAGCCCTGGGATCCCTGGGATCCTGTAGCAGAATCCCTATACCTTTGGTTTTCTTATACCTAGCCCTCATCTTTATAAATTGTCCCTTTATTAAATTGTTTTTGAATTATCTAATTTGAATGTGCCATCTATTTTCTCCTGGTCCCTGCCTGGTACACAGGCAGAAAATAAAATTTCACATTCTATGATCATTATATAATATGATATATAAGGTTAAAGATCAAATGAAAGACAGAAACCAATGGAATACCATGTTATGGTGATTAGCTTAAAGGTGAACACATTTTCCTCCTAAATTACATTTATTGTCAGGTGATTTTATTAGTTAAAAATTATAAAATTGTTGCTAGGATATTTTGTCAGGTGGATTTCTTTAGCGTTGCTTTACTAACTAGATAAGAATGAGTCATTAACATATTGAATTTATCGAATTTATGTAAATCACCCTAATCAACTGCTTTCTCTTTTTCTGCTCCTAGGCCACAGAGAATTGCTGAAGAAAGTTTTGGAAACAGGCTGACTTGATTTTACCCAGACTTCTTCATTTCAAGCAAAAGAAGCAGATTCTGGCTGTTTCACCAGAGAAGAGGCTTAGTAGGTAGATACTAGGAGTTCACAGGTTGTTGGGAAAAGAACAAGATTTCAGAACAAAGTTCAAAACCTAGCTTCCAGGAGCATGCTTTGAATGTCCGAAGTAGCCTTATATGAAGACTTTTCATCATAAATGTCACTGAGCACTAGATTTTACAGCTTGCCTTGCAGGAGCCAAATATTTGACTTTGCTACAAACCCAACTACTGCCTGAATCTTGCTCCTTAGGCTTTTCCCACAACCAGCACTGGCTGGTAAAACCTAATGGCTGTGGCACCAATCTTGCTACAAGGTGGACTCTGAGTGCTTGTCTATCTTCATGTGGCTCCCTTCCAAACCAAAATCTCACTCCAGCTCCTGTGATTGGTGGGACTTTTGAAATATTGGCAGTATTTTCTACATGGAAAATAGAACAGATACTTACTTCTGGTAAATAATAAGACAGGTTTCAAAATACCTGAAGGAGGTGAAGAAGTGACCAGGAAGTTAGTATAATATAGTGGTTTTAAAAAGTGTAAGGAGGTGAGCTAATTACATGTCATTTACTTCAAAGGAAAGATTTGAAAATGGAGGACAAATGCCAACAGCATCCTATCTTCGAAACATGTTGGATAGGAGCTAAAAAGTAATCAACATTTTGAGATGCAGTACAAGAGAGGAAATGGCCTTAAGGAAAGATCAGAGTTCAGTGGAGCCCAAAAAGTGAAGGGAAGTACAAAATCAACAAGTTATTTAAATAATTTGTGGGCCATAGAAGAATTTGTTTCTGACGGGGCAGAGATTGTTAAAAAAAAAATTGAATTATATTAAATAGAAATATTTATTAAAGTATCCTCTTATCACTTTTTTCTGACTGTCCAATAAAATATTCTAATATTTTTAAATGTTTAAAGCTGACTTTTGAGATAATGTCATGGAATAATGCCTCAAGTTGCTCTCCAAAGCAAAGAGAAAAATAACAGAATTTTCTTTTCATTGTTGTTAAAGAGTATGTCTCAAAATTTTAGCATTCAGTGGTTTTGTTTTGTAAGAATTATAAAATTTTCATTTTAATTAAAACTTGATGAAAAAAACAAAATTCAATGCAATATAAATTTTAAAAATATGTCTTTTTATTGGTAAAAAACTATTTTAACGTTGACCCCAAAAAAAGCTCATAGAAGATTTTAGGGAAAGGCCAATATAACCTTGGAGAAATGAATTGGCACTCTTTGGGTTCCACGTATGTGCAGTTATCAGAGTTCCCTGACTCGAAGTATTTATTCAAATCTGTCAGCTAAAGCATAGATCCAAATGCAAAACGCAACATTCAGGAACATTATGTGGATTTGTGGCAGTCCCTGGAGGACTTGGGGTCCATAAAGCAATGAATGGATTATAAGAAGACATAAATATAGTGTTTTCATCTATGACAGGTGCAATCTTACTCCAATGTTATTTATATTATATAAAAGAAAACTGAACCTATTTTCCTGAAACTGAAAGGAGCCACCCTTAGGGATGAATAAGTAAATAGCTCACCATTAATTTCCAATTTCTACGAATTCATCTTTGAAAATGTCATGTTTTTGAGTTTTTAAAAAATGGCCAATGGTTTATTTATTTTTACATGTATTTATTTATTTCACAAGTATTTAACAACGAAACAAAAAGGAAAATGAGATGGAATTGTGATGTTAACACAATATTTTTTTTTTCCTTTTTTTGCCATGATCCTGAATCATACAAAACTTACCTAACTTTGAATTTAATGACCAATTGGGCACCCAAACTAGCCTCCTATAAATCCTGCTTTCAGTCTTTTAACATCTTTTGCATCCTCATCCTTACTTCCTTTTAGGGAGGTGGGATATATGGCATTCTGGGAAAAGCATGGGTCCTGAATTTTGACGAGTGCTCCAGTATTTACTTCAACTAGCTTCTGTTTTTATAAACTTGCGGAACTAAAATTAACCATGGGATTCCTTAAGTTTCTCCAGCTTCAGAAGGTTGTTATTTGGTCCAGTCAAAAGGTGACCTGCTTTTTTTCTTTTAATTGTTTTAGCCTTAAGATTTTGGAAAAGGATCATGAAATCGTCAGTTAAAAAGCAGGAGTTTAGACATTACATAAATGCCATTTTTACGCTGTATTAAACTTGGGCCAGTGAAGAAACTGCTGAGTTCGTTTTCTGTCTTGAAGACTTAGCTGTTTTCTTGTTCAAAATAGAAAGAAGGATATTCTAATTACTTAGGATAACTATGGCTTAGATGATAACTTTTGCTTTATATGTAACTAAGAGATTTATAGGAATATAGCTTTCAACATTATGGTAATGAATGGCAAAATACTAATTAGGTAAAATTAGAAAACAATTTAATGTTTTTATTTCAAAAATCAGAACCAATCAGAATCATGATTTCTTACCATGTGAAACTGTTTGGCTTCAAATACATTATCCAGTGACAGGTGGCAGTTATGTTCTGAATCTCTTAAACATTAGTTAAAAAAAATTAAAAGGTACTTAATTAAATAATTGTAATACTAAAATATAACTATTTATTTAATCTCATCTGCCCTGCTCCCACCCCAACTCATTTAACTTAAAAACTGTGTTCTGAAAAAAACTACCAGGATTGTCCACAAGGGGAAAAATAATACTCAATTCAATTCAATTCAGCAAATAGTTATTGAATCTCTTTCCATGTTATTGAACTTTCGTTCTTTAATATCTTCTATCTTATTGAAAAAGAAAAATCGTAACACACACAAATATAAAATATTTTCATTTCAGGTCGCTGCAAAAGTGTTTGTGATTTTTGAGATTATTTTTGCACCATCCTAATAAATTGGGTAAAACAAATTTTATTTTTAAAAATTGAGTCAATTTTCAAAAATAAATTTCTTGTGATCTTTCTTGGTTGGTAATTTTAGCCAATAAAATGGTCAGTGTGAAATATTTTTGTTGTCATCACCTCACAGTAATGAAAACATTTTGGATTGTTCAACTGTATTGAATGTTTGCCTTCACACGATTTTATAAATTGTTGATCGTGTTTCTAAGTTTTCTCTAATACATGCAAAATAATGTTGTAAGTAAAATGAATGGCTACCTTTACCTTATACTCAGGTATCCATGTTTTTTTAAACAATTTCAACTCTCATTTTAGATACAAGAGGTATATGTGCAGTTTTGTTACATGGGTATATTGCACCCAGGTATTAAGTGCAGTAATCAGTAGGTAATTTTTCATCCCAGGCTCCCCTTCCTGCCCCTCTAGTAATCCCCAGTGTCTATCGTTGTCATCTTTATGCCCACATGTGCTCAGTGTTCAGCTCCCATTTCTAAGTGAGAGCATATGGTATTTGATTTTGTTATTTTGTTAATTCACTTAGGATTATGGCCTAATGGCCTCCAGCTCCAACCATGCTGCTGTGAAGGACATGATTTCATTCTTTTTATGGATGGATAGTATTATGTGATATATCCAGTATATTTCCTTTATCCAGTCCACCACTGATGGGCACATAGGTTGTGTCTATGTCTTTGCTATTGTGAAGGGTTGACAATAAACATGTAAGTGCATGTGTTTTTTTGATATAATGACCTATTGTGATTATGTTATATACACAGTAATGGGATTCCTGGTTCAAACGGTAGCTCAGCTTTAAGTTCTTTGAGAAAACTAGAAACTGCTTTCCACAGTGGCTGAACTAATTTATGTTCTTACCAAGAGTGCATAAACATGCCTATTTCTCCACAGTCTTGCCAGCATCTGCTGTTTTTCAACTTTTTAATAACAGCTATTCTGACTGGTGTGAGACGGTGTCTTATTTTGGTTTTTACTTGCATTTCTCTGATGATTAGCAATGATAAGAAATTCTTAATATTTGTTGGTCACCTGTATGTCTTTTGAGAAGTATCTGTTCATGTCCTTTGTTCACTTTTTAAATAGGGTTATTTGGTTTCTGCTTGTTGATTCCTTTAAGTTTCTTATATAATCTGGGTATTAGGTCTTTCTCAGATGCTTAGTTACGGAATATTTTCTCACATTCTCTATGTTTTGTTTGTTGATAGTTTCTTTATCTGTGCAGAGCTCCTTAGTTTAATTAGGTGCCACTTGTCAATTTTTGTTTTTTGTTGAAATTGCTCTTGTGGACTTAGCCAAAATTTACTTGCCAAGGCTGCAATCAAGACAGGTATTTCCTAGGTTCTCTTCTAGGATTTTTATAACTTGAGATCTATTTAAATCTTTTATCCATTTTGAGCTAATTTTTGTATATGCTGAAAGGTAGGGGTCCAGTTTTATTCTTCCACATATTGGTGGCCAGTTAATCCAGCACCATGTATTGAATAGGGAGTCCTTTCCCTGTTGCTTATTTTTGTTGACGTGAAGATCATATGGCTTTGGGTATGGAGCTTTATTTCTGGGTTCTCCATTCTTTTCCATGGGTTTATATGTCTGTTTTTGTACCGTAATATTTTGTATTTTGGTTACTGTAGCCTATAGCATAGTTTGAAGTCAGGTAATGTGATGCCTCTGGCTTTGTTCTTTTTGCTTAGGATTGCCTTGCTATTCAGGCTCTATTTGGGTTTCTGGTTCCATACAAATTTTAGAATATATATTTTTTTCTAATTCTTTAAAGAATTATATTGGTAATTTGATAGGAATAGCTTTGAATCTGCAAATTGCTTTGGGTAATATGACCATTTTAATGATACTGATTCTTCCAATCTATGAGCATGAAATGTTTTTCCATTTAGTTGTGTCATCTCCGATTTCTTTCACAATTGTTTTGTAGTTCTCCTTGTAGAGCTTTTTCACATCGTTGGTTATATTCCTAGGTATTTTATTTTCTTTGTGGCTGTAATAAATGGGATTGTGTTGATTTGACTTTCGGCCTAGACATTACTGGTGTATAAAAATACTACTAATTTCTGTACACTGATTTCATACTCTGAAAGCTTACTAAAATCATTTATCAATTCTAGTAGTCTAGAGTCTTTAGTGCTTTCAAGGCATAGAATCATATTTTTAGCAAAAAGAGGTAGTTTGGCTTCTTAATTTTCTGTTTGGACACCTTTTATTTCTTTCCTTTGCCTGATAGCTCTGGCAAGTACTTCCTTTTTTTTTTTTTTTTTTAAGAAAAACAAGTCATTACTTACTTTGTGAATCTTTATTTTCAAGCTTTGTACCAATATTTTTACCAATTTCAATTTTAATTTATAAGGAAACCTTTAAGTTATGTATTTTTGAATGGTTTGCTTGTTTATCATCATGTAAAATCTTCAATATAATTCCAATGATATAACAACTTTTAAAAATCTTCCTGAATCTGATAAAATTTGTTAAGAAAAAAACTGTAGTCCAATTTAATTTATTGGCTATAACTGATTAAAATATTATTTCAATGAACTTTGTAACATGGTAAAAAGAATAGCAGCTTATCAATATATCTGAATTTCATTTTTATCTTCTGGAAAATATAACTAAGAATGCTAAATCTTCTTACAGGAAAGAAATAATCTATATGGTATAGAAAGTTACCACACTATGAAAATATTGATTTTTTTCTTTTCAAGATTATTTCTGATTTTCTATTTCATAATTTTTACATTATCCTAAATTTTTGCATTTTACACATACACAAATCCCTCACAACTCTCCCTTTAGGTACATCTTTATTTATTTTTTTATTATACTTAAGTTCTGGGATACATGTGCAGAATGTGCAGTTTGTTACATAGATATACATGTGCCATGGTGGTTTGCTGCACCCATCAACCCATCATCTACATTAGGTATTTCTCCTAATGCTATCCATCCCCTTGACAGGCCCCAGTGTATGATGTTCCCCTTCCATGCATTCTTTTTGTTCAGCTCTCATATGATTGAAAACATGAAGTGTTTGGTTTCTGTTCCTGTGTCATTTAGTTGAGAATGATGGTTTCCAGCTTCATCCATGTCCCTGCAAAGGACATGAACTCATTCTTTGTTATGGCTGCATAGTATTCCATGCTGTACTTGTGCCACATGTTCTTTATCCAGTCTATCTTGATGGGCATTTGGGTTGGTTCCAAGTCTTTGCTATTGAAAACAGTGCTGCAGTAAACATACATGTGCATGTATCTTTATAGAATGATTTATAAATCTTTGGGTATATATACAGCAATGCGATTGCTGGGTCAAATGGTATTTCTAGTTCTAGATCTTTAAGGAATTGCCACACTGTGCTTAAGAAATCAGCCAGGCTTCTTTAGGCTAACTGGAGGTTATATGTTTGCAATAAATCGCAATGATTGAACTAATTTACACTCCCACCAACAGTGCAAAAGCATTCCTATCATATTAGGTACAATTTTAAATACTACATCTTGTTTTCTGCTATCCTTACCAGAATCACCTTTCACTAAGAATGGTTGGCACCATGAACTGCTTTCCATTGAAATGCACATGTGAATGTAAATGTGTACACATTTGTATATAACCATAGTTTACAGAGCATGAAGTCATATTATTTCTTGTAGGAGTAAAATGTAGTTTACAACCTTACAACTTCCCAAAGACACAGATTTCTCAAAGAGATTCCTTTGGGATAAAGTTCTGTAGCTCTAGAGAGTTGATATAACTGCTGTTACTATTTGGAGTGTTCTATAAGATCCAGAAAACTGAAAATAAACATGAAATGTATTGGGAGCAGGCAAAAGAAAAACTCACTGAAAGGAAATAGAAATATGACAGCAATATGAATCTTCTGGAAACAGGGCTATTCAGATGGTTGCAGAACACTGAAAGACATGAATATTATTACAGGACAAGAGACAACTGAGAGGATCGAGAACAGTTTTTGCAAAACACACATTCACCTGTTTAATAAATCCATAGATTTTTTTTTTCATTGATCACATCTGTATATTTCTACTCCATCCCTTCTGTTTGAATACCCCATTTCCTATGTCACATTAAAAGTGCATCTTTCTGTCACTACACCTTCTTTACTGCTAGTTCTCTCTGTGTATGCAGTGGGTTCAAGGACTAAGCCTGGTGATGATGCCCTCAGTGAATAAGGAAGCCTGTCCCTGGAGCCCTGATGCTTCTCACACAGTCTATAAGACCTCACTAATATGCCTGAAGATCCTTTAAATAGTGTCATGTTTTCCAAATTGTATTGCAGCTGCCTTGAAATAGAAACAGAATAGTGTCAACAAGCCTTCACTTGTGGTGATAATGATAATGTGCAATTGTAGATATGAGATTCAGTTCTTAGCATTTGATCTTTTTTGAGAGGCACTTCTGCAACATCACACGTTTAAATGTTTCTATTGATTTTCATGTCTAGATTTATTGTGAACATATAACCTCCAGTTAGCCTAAAGCAGCCTTTCTGATTTCTTAAACAAAACAACCAGTTAGAAAAACTTAACAACAGCACTCTAAATGCCATGAGTAAGTTGTGAAAAAAAAAAAAAAACGTATTTATACTACACGTTTTATATCAGAAACTGTCAACAGTTCAGTTTTCTGAATGTATTATTATAATAAGTGACCTTTTCTGGATCTTTTAAACTTATGTTAATTTGAAATAACTGTTATATATATATATATATATATATATATATATATATATATATATATAATTTTAAGATATAACAAATTATGTCATATATGTGTGCATATATATATATATAATAATCCATGTAAGAAGTTAACATAACTACCCGTGCTAGATCAATATATTTCAATTGCTAAATTACATAAAAAATGAGGCACTATTTTCTTTGGTTATTTTCAGTTCTTGCATTTGCTGGATTTATTGAAGGTAAGTATTATGGCATTTCTTTGCCACACACACATATTTCTATTATATATATAACAGATATATAATATGTAACAGATATATATAATATATATATAAAACAAGGAAAATCATTTTGATAGCTCTATTGCCTCCTGCATCACAATTCCACAATATAATTTTCCATGTTTATGATTAATATTTAATTATATCTTATTTACTTAATTCTACTTCAAGCAGAAAAACTGCAAAATTTAATATTTCCCTCATGAAATGTATACCTATTAGGTTGGTGCAAAACTGATTATGATTTTTGCCCTTATTTTCAATGGCAAAAAATGCAATTATTTTTGCACCTAGCTAATATATATTTTTGAAACAGTGTTAGTCGTCTTGTCTGAACTTTGTGCTATTACTGTTGCTCTTTTCTTTGTTATCTAAATATATTGACTTCATTCTTTGAAAAATCCTTCTTCTTTGTACTGCCTGTCCCTGATTTCTGCTTACATCTGAACAGGTTCTTACTGTTGTGAATAGGTATTTTAGATCACCTAGCTCTGGGTCTGGCACACAGAGGGTGCATAATAATTGGTAGTTATCTTTTATTTTATTTCATAATTGGTAATCATGATTGAAACATTAAAAAATTTTAGATCACCTGGCTCTGGGTCTGGCACACAGAGGGTACATAATAATTGGTGTTATTATTTATTTCAAGGTAATCATGACTGAAACATTCAAAAATTTTAAATGATACTGTATTTATTTGTCACTTCAATATACCAAAAAAAAAAAAAAAAAAAAAAAAACACCTTATATGTATTCTCTTAGCATTACTATCAAGTAACATCCACATAACTATTGTTAGTAGTTCCCAATAATTGAGACTTGGAGTACATAAATAAGTGTACCTTCAGGAGTAGAAAGAGGTTTTATCACACATGCTGTGCTTTATATTAGTCGAAGCATGAATCTATAGAATTTTCTAAACAAGAACATTTACTCAAAATGTAGGTGATATAATGCCTACATAAAAATGCTATTTAGAATGAGAAAAGAAAAATACAAATATTTCCACTGAGTTTTGGAAATTTATTAATTTAATAGTGTAAATTATATAAAAAGACAAATAATTAAAATTCTATAAAATACATGAAGATCATATAAGAGGTAAAATTAAAGTGATGTAAGGGTTTAAAAGGGATTAGAACACACTCATCTATCAAAGAGAGAGGAAGCAATTTAGAGGAAGAAGCTATTAAATTTGACCCTCTTGAAGTTCAATAAATGTAGCAACTAATAATTCACATTGTAAGTTTTAAAAAGCAAAAAAAAAAAAAAAAAAAAAAAAAAGTTAAAATACGGCACCTATTCCTATGTTTAAATTTAAATGGTCAGTTAATAAACTGAGAGAGATTCATTAGACCATATTTTCCCTAAATATAACAGCTGAATCATAATTATCTCTGTATATAAGCAAATTATACAAATTAGTAAGATAATGTCTTTCAATTATAAATGGACAAGTAACATGAAGAGAAAATTCTCAATAACAAAAACAATAAATATAGATGAGATAATCCCTGTAAGAGGTTAACATAACCAGTGGTGCTAGATTAATATATTTCTGTTTCTAAATTTCATTAAAAAATAACGTTTAGAAATTTAGAAATTCCTTTGGTTATTTTCAGTTTTTTCATTTGCTGGATTTATTGAAGATGAGTATAATGGCATTCCTCTGTTATTGATAAGGAAAAAAATTCAGGAGTTTGTAAATTCACAGAGGTTGTAGGAACTGAGCAAACATTCAAATGTATTATGTATTAAATGAAAAAAATAAATTCAAGTAATAATACTGACAAAAATAATAAATGGGCATTTATTGTGGGTGGCAGGAAATAGTGGTTAAACTCTTAGAAAATGATTTAGTAATATGGAATAAAAGCCAGCCTATTAGTTGTCTTATCCTCATTCAGTAGTCTCACCAGCAACACTTAATTTCAGGTAATAATCCAAGCACAGGAAATGTGCTTTTTGTTATCGCACTATTTATAATTGCAAAATACTCCAAATCTAAAGATGAAAAAGGATACGAAATTTGGAAAATGAAATCTGGATTTTGCATGTTCTGTTGTTTGCCTCCTTGGGTCTTCCTTCCCAACTTTCTTCTAACTCTATCCTGCTAGTTACAGGGTATGCTGAGTATCTACTGTTGAGTAAGCTCTCTTAATCCTCTAGTTTTTACTTCTGTTCAGCCAAGGCAAAGCATGGACAGGACATTAGAGAAAAAGGAAAGTGAGGGTGGGATATTTTTACCCAACTCTCTCCCTGCTGATGGCTGTGGTTGGCTGTGTCCCTTTACCAAGTATCATCACTTCTGTTAGGTAACTAACTCTTGATGAAGCACTCACTCAATCCAGGCTCAGGAGCTTTTCACTTCTCTTTTCCTTAAAGTCATCTAATTGATAAGGGATCCTGAGGTTACTAGCCCAAGGTACTATAACAGCCCCTGTTTTACCTAAACCCTGATCACACTGTTGTAAAGAATCTCTTTGTCAAGCTCTTTTCCAGTTGCCCATTTTAGTTTATCATGTATGATAAGTTTATTTTAAACCAAGATTCTGCTACGGAGGAAGTTTCCCTGAATTTAAAAAAAAAAATTAAATTTCTGTTTTGAAGACATTTTTTCCAACGTTGACAATATGTGTTAAAAACTATACACATGTGTGTGCATGCATGCACACACACACACACACACACACACACAATTTTAATCTAATTCATTGTCCCATTACCATTACAGTTCTAACTGATTCATGTAAGAAACATTTGTAGATTGACTACCCATTTCCAGGTACAGTCTTTGAGACTTGCAATACAAGATACAGGTACACAAAGGCGTACACAGGATGATATAATGGATTTTGGAGACCCAGAAGAGGGGAGGGTAGAAGGGCATGAGGGATAAATAAAAGTATATATAAGATACACTGTACACTATTTGGGTGAGGAGTGAACTAAAATCTCAGACTTTACCACTATACAATTCATGCATGCAATCAAAAATGAATTTTACCCCAGAAGCTATTTAATTTAAAAAGAAAGAAAGAAAGAAAGAAAGAAAAAAAAAAGGCCAGGCGCAGTGGCTCACACCTGTAATCCCAGCACTTTGGGAGGCCAAGGTAGGTGGAAACCTGAGCTCAGGAGTTTGAGACCAGCCGGGCCAATATGGTGAAACCCTTTCTGAACTAAAATTACAACAAAAAAAATTAGCTGGGCATGGTGGCTGGAGCCTGTAATGGCTGAGGCAGGAGCATCGCTTGAACCCGGGAAGTGGGGTTGCAGTGAGCCGAGATTGTGCCACTGCACTCCAGCCTGGGTGACAGAGTGAGACTCTGTTTCAAAAAATTAAGAAATACAAGATATCTCAAGAAACTGTCCTATGTAACACAGTATATATCTGGTGATGAGTGCAAAATATAAATCTACTCTATTCATGATGTAGCTATGATCAGTGAAAATACTGCCAACCTATTTTCTAAATATCATTTGCCAAAGATGAGACATTTATGTTCTTTGTTTTAATAATCTTATATTTGATATTGCTAGAAATTTTTGTGTAACTTTATATTAGCAAATTTGTTATAAGTAACTTTAAAAAAGTTATAAAAGTCTATATGAGTCTTCAAAAAAGGGTATGAAAAACAAGCACATTTGAATCACCAACTTTCCAGTAAAGTTGAGAATTTGTCTTAAGGCAAATGGAGCTTCAAACCCCTAGAATTTGAAATCATATTGCAAAAACGTGTCGCATAGCTTAAAGAGCCTTCTGTTTTGGCTTTTTCTTTTCTGTTGACACACAGAGAAGCTTTATTTAAAAACAAAAACAAAAACAGCTTTGGACAGAATTTGTCTCTACTAGTTATAAGACGTAATTCAAGCAATCAGATTACTATTGTGGCTCAGTTTGACTCTCCAGCCAAACAATCACTATCAGACTCTTAAACACAATAACTGTGCGACCTTTTGCAAAGTAGTAAAAGTACTTAGTATGTACAGTGATTTTGAATAAATGAAATAATATCTGCAAAATGATCAAAATAGTACCTGGAATATCACATACATTACTAAATGTTAGCTATTTTTTTTCCCAGCATCACTACAGTTTTAGAAGTAGAGATGTTAAATATTTCTAAATCTACCGACACAATATCAAAACCACCAACATCTTGGACAAAAGATCATGTTAAGTGTGTTGTATATACTAGGGACACAGACCTATAATTGTAACTTTCCTAATATTTTGGTTTTTCCTTGAAAACAAGCAGATCAGGGTTGATTTTTACAGTGTTTAGATTTGATAAAATCTTCCTTTCTTCCTGCCTTCTCTTTCTCTTCTTTCTCTTTCCTCTCTCTTTTTCTCCTTTGTCTTTCTCCAACCAGTTCTTATTCTTCCTAATTACTACTAGTCCAGCTATCTTAGTATATGTGCATTTTACATGTGTGTAAATGTGGAGATATACAGAAAAACAAATAGATGTATTGAAAAGATTAATGAGGCATATCAATACAAACTAGTAATAGGGATGTGTTTTGTTTATGAAGAAAGCTACAGCTATGTGCTAAATACATTATAAGTTTATGTTATAATAATGCATTTCTCCCTAACTATTAATCTAAGCTACAGAATATCACATGTATATTTAATCTTCCTTCAAAGGGATCTAAGCTTATTTACATGTTCTGTACATAGTATAGTTTTAAGGACATTTTAATATTGGCCACTCATTTTATACTGTCAGAATGTTTTAATGTAATTACAAAGGAATGTAGCTACAGTCTAAGCTTATTTAATCTACATTCTCTCTGTTTGACCTTTCCTGTAGGAACACATGAAAAGAAATCCATACCATTCTACAAAATTCCCAGTGCGAGGGAAAGAGCAAAAATAACAAAAATTTCAGCAAGGATTATTTTGTGTAGGAACAACTTGCAGTCTGAATCATATGGCAGTGAAAGAAAGACTATAACAAAGATAAATAAATGGCTTTCTTGTTGCTCATTTTCTTAATCCTTTTAAAATAAAATAAATAAGGCATTTCAATGAAATAAATTATTTCCAAAGAGCACAGTACCTTCTGTATGATGACTGTATTTACTTTCAAGTAATAATGCTTAGAGATAGTATGTACGAAAGTCTACATAATTATTTTCTTTATTTGACTATAGTGTCTGGATCTTAGTCAAAGGACAAAGTGCAATTGGTTTGTTTTTCAAGTTATTTCTTATCCCAGTTGCATGTCGGAAAGATCATAGTGTTACTGTTTTAATTTTGATTGTTAACATAAAATTTGAATCCAAAGTAAAGGAAAATTGTGAAAATTAACTTGTTACAAGTATAAGAGAACAAAGCATGGGCATTATGATAATGTAATCACTGAGAATCTGTGAAGTAAAATGTATTTTTAAAGACACAAAGTTAATGCTTTCCTTTGAAATCTCCATGTAAAAATTGAAAACACAACTTTAATAGAAGACAGACACAGGTAGCATATGAAGAATTACAGCTTGGGAAATTAATAAAAATAGTATCTAAAACAGTATTAGTAAGATATGAAGCTCATTCATTAACAGTCTCTATGATAATATATCACTGAAAATGTTGCATGAAGGACAGTCTTTGATAGGATTATGTACAGTATAATAGCAAGATACTGGAATTAAAATTCACTGAGAAGATACATCTTGTGAACTGAAGGGTAAGAAGATAATAATGGTAACATTAATAATAGTAAATAACAAGAATAAAATGATTCACATAAATAGAATTTCCATCAGCAACCATTATTATAATTATGGGAAGGATAAGCTAGTAATCTGGAGAAAATAGCTAATCTTTATTGATTCATTGTTTAATTTCTTTTTATTTTAACGGCTTTAGAACTGCTGTCAATAACAATAATGTGTACATGAGAAAAAGTTAGACCAAGAAAGAACTGAAAATAATATATTGCATTGTGCAAACCACATCATTTCTAAAGAATCTTTAAAAATACTTTTATAGCCTATTGTTAAGGAAAAAGAAAAAATGTATTCAAAAGATTTCCCCTCTTTTAAAATGATCATTGTGGGATTTTTTTTTTTTTTCTAACACAGTGTATGGGGGTTCCAGGAATGAAGGGAAAATGCAGCAATCTCAGCTCTGGCTCTTTAATCACACAGAGTTGAGGATTATTCTTCATCAATAACACCTGGGAGAAAAAGACAAGTCATCAGCGGGCTGACCCTACAGCAGCCCTAGGGGCAGTTCCACCGCCACCAGCAAAGTTACAGAGCAGTTATCCAAGGTCCAGATAATAGTAGGAACCGCAAACTTGCTTCCTGATGGTAGAAAATAAATTCCATGTTTGGCTCATGATTTCTGGCAACCAAGACTCTTCTAGAAAATGAAGGTTAATTTTCTTTTAACATAAATGAAAAATGAGAATGTGAAATGATGAGTCATTGAAGCACTCCATTGATGGCATTAGTAAGAGGAGAAATTGCTATGAGATGGCTTTCAATTTTCCTTTAATTGATACAAAATTCTGGTACAAAATTCAGATCATGTTTTATGATCTAAAAACATAAGGTATAGTCATTAGAGAGGGAAAAATCAAATTTTATTTCTATTTGCAATGTTTCTAGTTAAAATTTAGGTAAATTTTAGTCAGCTATACTCCCATGTGAGTGTTCTTTAGTTTTCTATTAATTATAATAAATTGAAAAGTCTTTTTAAGATTCAATTAAACCATTTACTTTCATTTTGTTCTCTATACATCCTGTCCTGTCCAATCCCCATTTCAGAAACAACTCTGTAATCACAGCATAGTATCTATCAGTACTGTAAATTTTAGCAGTCTTAATATCAATTTGAATGTTGGTTAGTTCTATGCATTCTTTCAATTACAGAATTTCTGATTTCTGCCATTAAATACAAGACCTATTGGACTAACCTCCCAATCTCCATGTTCCTCTATCCCAAGAATATATCTGCCACACGTTAAGTCACCTGTAGAGTTTCAGATTTCTAGTCTTTTTTTTTTTTTATTTTTATTTTTTGAGACAGAGCCTCACTCTGTCACCCAGGCTAGAGTGTAGTGGTGCAATTTCAGCTTACTGCAACCTCTGCCTCCCACATTCAAGTGATTCTCCTGCCTCAGCCTCCTGAGTAGCTGGTACTACAGACATGCACCACCACACCAGGCTAGTTTGTCTATTTTTCATAGAAATGAGTTTTCACTATGTTGGCCAGGAATCTAACCTCAGGTGATGCACCCACCTCAGCCTCCCAAAGTGCTAGTGTGAGGTACCACTCCCTGATGCATATTTCCACTCTTGTCCATTTTCAACTTATCTTTCTCTCTAGAGCCTCTCACCCTCACTCTCTCATAAGCTTTTGTCTCCAAGAAACTATACTTTCATGCTCAAAATTCTTTTCACATTAACAATTATTTTTAAGTTTTCACTTTCTCCATAATCAGAAACATGGTTCCCCCTAGAAATCATCATAATCTTTACAACTTGTCTTCATTGGTAGTATTCTTTCCTCATCTTTTAATCTATTGAGTAAAGAAAAGAACTGTCATTGTCAGTGGCCACCACAGTGGTTTGAAAATAATTGTTGAGTCACTGTGGACTCCTACTCCTCACTGCTTTGACATTCACAACAACTTCCATCAACCTTTTCCGTTCCTTGTCACCATGACAAACCAACGATTCAGGTTCTCCCTGAAGACTTTCCTTAGTGACTTTAGCATACTCTATCCCTATCCACAAGTTATTCAGCTGTATTTTGAGACTAATTTTGCAAGACCTATCTTTAAACAGTATTAGAGGTGAGGCTGAAGAAGAAAAGCAGGAATCTAGGACCTAATATATAAGGCCACACTGAAGAATAAACATAGTAATCAACTCATCTGTGGTTCTAAATCTGTGATTACTCTGCTTCAATCATTCAATTAATCATTGACTATATATCTATAAGCCATATATGGGGCAATTGAAATGCTGCAAATACAATGCTGCTATTATTAATCATCTACTATGTATCTGTTAGCCATATATGGGGCAACTGCAATGCTTCCTGTTTATACACTCCCATAGAGGTATGCACTGGGTAAAGAACATTTAAGAATTGGGAGAAGGAGGGGGTCCAGTTATGCCTGAAGAGGTATCAGGGGCCTCAAAGAAGCCTTCACAGGGAAGATGATGCTCGAAGCAAGGCTCTGAGGATAAGAACGCCAAGCAGTAAAAGAAGGGAAGACCTTTCAAAAGTAGAAAGACAGGTAGTTCAAACTCTACAGCCATGAGAGAGCAGGATAATATGGGTGAAATGTAGAGTACCTAGAAGAAATAGCAGGAGACAAGTGACAAGATCCACCTCATTTTCTGCCACATTCTCTCATTTGACTGTACTAAGATGCAGACCTGATCATCCCATGCTGATCTGAAAATATTTCAACTGTGTCCCATCAATGTCAGATCTATAGTTTTAAAAAATTAGGAATAGAAGGAATACAGCAGCAGAAGGGCAGTGTCATGAGTTTGGAGTCACAATGTATATTTTCATTCTTACAAATCTCTCTAATCTCTGTTCCCTGGGGACTGGTTCAGGCCTTTACCATTTCCTTCCTGGACCTGCAATTGTCTCCTCTTTGCTTTCCTTGCTTCTAGTTTTTTCCTTCTCCATTTAATTTTTTCCTTTCATTCTTAATAATACGCATTTAAACATGTCACTCCTTCAGTTTTTCAATGGTTATGAATTACAGGATAAGGTGTAAGCTCTTTAGCTTGACAAAATGTACTCTTCATGGCATGGTTCCGGCATTTGTTCTTAGATCATATGTTTTATATGTCTCATTTCTTCTCCTTCTCTCTACTCAGCCATTTTAGATTCTAAATTGTCTACAGTTCCCCAAATAGAGCATACTATTCCATACTCATGCATCCTTATCAGGGCCGCTCTGTCTAAAGTGTCCTCTTCACCTTATGTGGTGATATGGCAAACTCTTATGTAGTCTTCAAAACCCATATCAGATGATTACATTTCTACAGCATTGTTCCTGTACCCTTCATAGAGATAATTTATAGATTAATAAGATTTATGTATATATTCTCAGTGCTATTTCTGTACCTTATATTTGCAATTATGTTACTAGTTTTCATACCATATCATAATTATTTATTGGAAAGTCTGTATCCCCTTCAGACTGTGAGCTTCTTGAAAGCAGAAGCTGGTATGTGTGTTTAGATATAATCTCATGGTTTAACACTATGCTGACATACAGAAAGCACTTAATAAAATATTGAAATGAGTTGAATTGCACTGAATGAAAGAGGGACTTAGAGCTTCTAAAAAAAGTTGAAGGAGGTTTACTTTGTAAAAAGCTACAGTTGGCATTCATCGTATCTTAACAGTCATATAACTGTCTAATCCATTCAAATGACTGCAAAGCTTTCAAGGACTTTATAAGTACTAGGATGCAGAAACTCAGCAAAAATGTCACCAAATAATCCAGAAACCACAATTAACTTAAACATCCTGGAAGAATATATTCTGCTTTATTTTGCAGCTTTTCTGCATCCTTCTTTTCCATATTTCAATTCATTTTATAACATTAATTTTAAAATAATCTACCAAGACACGGCACAGGTCTATCATTTGACTCTCATTACAACAAGTTGCCACAAAATTCTTATGATGACATTTATATGATATAAATTTACTTTTTAACATCCTACTCTTACTGGAGCATTACATTTGAGTAAAGTGATCAATAATATTTAATATAACATATATTGTATATTTTACTGTGAGAAAACTCTAACATGTAGATAAGATTATTATGAAGTATCACACTGAAAATTACTAGGGCCCCTAATAGGCAGATATGGGTCCATGAATTGCAATCAAATTTCTTACAAAGTTACTGAGTTATATTTCTGTTTCCTTATCTGGGTGAAATAAAGACTGAATGCATGTAAGTGATTACTTTGAGGGTAAGATACAGGCTTCATTTAAAGAGGCAACTTTCATATTCTTTTGACAATTGCTACTATTTTGTGACTGTGAAATTAAATATCACTCCTGCTCTGAACATGCAAATGTATATTTTTCCGTTTTTGTGCTACTCAATGGTATTCACTGGAGGGGCCATTAACATTTGTTTTACCTTTTTAATGGTGTGTGTGCACACGTGCATGTGTAAACACAAGTGTTTTAGTACTTCTTTCTCAGTAAAACATGCAAAAATGAATGTCCAGAATAAGGCGTAAATATTTAAGAGTAGGAAGGAAGGAACCCATAGAAAAAGAATTGATGCATTATAAAAATACACACGAATAGAAGAATCTGTGAATACATAAGAAACTATGATACACTCTAAATGGAGCATGCAATTTTTGAAAGAATAAAGTTTTAATATCTAACTGTTCAGACTATTGTTAATTAGATAATTTAAGTACTAAAGTTAACTATTGAATTTAAACTGTTCCTTTATCTGTATTTTATACCTGTTGCTGATTTCCTGTAAGAGCAAAATGATCTTAGAGCTATTTGATTGCTCTACAGTCTACTCTGGGTGCTTTGTATAAAATATAATACAGTACAGATGTCAACTCAAGAACTATTAGCACATATTTCTAAAGAACCATAAAAAATATTAACACTGTAGAAACAATGACTCTGTAATTACTTTTTGCTGTGGAGTGAGGTTAGGCATTTATCCTAATAGAATCCTAATACACTTAAAGTCAGATCTGCCCCTGTGGTCCTTTTCCCTTTGTTGATAAATGCATTGTGCAGGTACCTCATATGGCCACTACAGTATTTGAGGTCATCCTATACTGTTAGCACAAATGGTGTGAACAATAGTTTATATGCCACTTAACTCCTTGGGAGAAACAGTTAACCTTGCTAGAGATTACAGATCAGTCATGTATAGTTATTAAGGTCCAGAAGGTTTTGTTATGCTCTAAAATACTTTTGTAAAACCACCGTATACTACTATATAAGGCCTATTCAAGCAGGAAAGCAAAAGAAATCACCTTCAGAATTTTTACAAAATATGCACACAAAATAGGTGATGGAAACCACTAAAAGATTCATTCCATCAGTGATACCTACACTGCAGAGGTGGCAAACACTTTCCCCTTTAGAAATAGACTTTCCAAAAATAGGTTAATGAATCAAGAATAAAGGCTTTGTGGATGTAAAATTTAAAAAAGTGTTTTTGAAAATTCTCAGCTTGCTAGAAGGAATTCGATCATTTTGTTTAAAGATTTCAGAATCACCATATTATGTTTTAAGTGACTGCTTTTGCTATAAAATGGAGGACCCTTATTAAATTTACTCCAGGTTATTACCAGACTTCATTTAAAATTAACTTTCAGCCACTGCCCTTAGTAACTATGTATTTTTAATCTTAAGGGTCATCTCAT
Source organism: Saimiri boliviensis (assembly GCF_048565385.1). Lineage (NCBI taxonomy): Eukaryota > Metazoa > Chordata > Mammalia > Primates > Cebidae > Saimiri > Saimiri boliviensis. The sequence goes on from NC_133458.1 coordinate 41,540,282, forward strand.
GATAGTTTCAAAAGGAATCAGCTGAGAACACCTAGGCAGACCTTCAGTTTTCCCTGTTTCTAATAAAACCATAAGGTGATTGCAGATCCTTACTCCTGGCAAGTAAGGGATATGTGGGAAAACAATCATGAATTTGTTTTTTATATTGAACAGTACCATATTTCACATTTTTTCTGAAATAAAATGTTCTTACAATATTTTATATATTTTAAATATAAATGGAAAAGCAAGAGATGAGCAACAGTTTTATAAAAAGGTCATGGTAAAGAAGAGTAGATGATGGAAAAATCTTTGTTTCTTATGGCCTCAATAAAGCAGTTATGCTATGGTTTTCTTGTGTATCATTAAACTAGTAACAAGAAAACAAGTGCATTTACATGGCTTTTTTGAACAGTAGAAAAAGAAATCAGTTTACCACCACTGCTATTTAAATATCTTCTAACTGGCAAAATTAAACCATGTCTCTTTATTTATTTATTGCACTTGTAAAAAGATGAATGGGGATGTGATTCCTCGAGGCTTTTACATATAACCCCTTCACAAAGAACAAAATTATACAGTTTGGCAAATGAACTAAATTAGCTACATTTATTTAAATAATCACTATAGAGGAAACAATAAATCAACAACATTCTGCACAAAAAAAAGTGTTTACAGAGTGTCTTGTAATTTGTTTTATCAAGGACACAGACTTTTTGCTCTTAGCAAATCTTGCTTCTAACAGTCTATTATCACATCAACCATTAATGAGTATTTGTAATAGAAATTTAGCTGAAGCTTAGGAACAGAGAAATAAGAATAACTTCCACCTTTGTCATGGGTCCTGTTGCTCTGAAATACATTCTTCTAATAAACGTTTTGTCAAAGGTTCCTAATAACTTTGGAGACAATCAAAATTAAATGGCAGAGCTTTGTTATATTAGAAAAAAAGATGATTTGAATGGTCATAATCATGCAATTATCTCAGCCTCTCTATATTTCAAAGGGCTCTGACCATATCTGGGTCTATATCAGAAGTAAGTGAGTAGGGGGAGCTCTAATGCTGAACCTGTGATATATTCATAAATCAGGACTTTCAGAGCCTGTCACAGGCACCATAATGAGGGTCATTATTCAGGCAGAGTGTCAAAACTACTATCAAAGGACCTTCTCAGAATTACAATCATTCTGTTTCTTGTTAAATAAGCAATGTAGTACACAAAAATGGCAAACAAGAAGCAGGTCAATTTGATACAGCGTGAGGGCACAGAGATCTCTAGAGTAATTTACCCTCTGGGAATTCTGATGGCTGGTGAGATGAATTATACACACCCTCAAAAAGATTAATGGTAATAAACCCCTGAAAGATTTTCACCAAAAAAGCCCCACAAATTGCTCATGAGCAACTTTGGAAACAAAGCTGGGAAAAATATTAGTTTTGTTTTTGTTAAACCTACAACTCCTTAAGATTTAAAAAAAAAATCATAGAAAATTGTCAGCTGTACTATAAAAAGATTATACATTCAATTAACATAGTTTTTGGTCATTCAAAAAGTAAAATTTTACACCAGGAAAATGTTCATTCATTTTATCTTAACCACATCGCCACATCATAAAGGTTCTGGTAGACTTACACATATAAAAAAAGCATGTATCCTTATATATTCCTAAATATACATATAAAAGCCAAAACATCACATAGCAATATAGAGAAGCAACAATTTCCTGTAGTTCATATTTTGCTGGTAAACACAGTGATGTAGTTGGAGAAAGATATAGCAAGGCGGCTTTTACATGCTTTCATTCTTCATGTATCAAAAAGGCAGAAAATAGTCTTTAGGGTTATACAGATATTAAGTATTTAAATAAATGTATATACACCTCAAATTTCAGGTGAAATTAGTATCTCCTATCTCTTTATACACCCTACTTAGTAAATGCTTTAGCACACCAGAAAAGCACGCCATCAATAAGAACTTTCATATACATATGAGTCTATGCGGGTAGGAGTTTGGGAAAATTTGATCTACCTGTTGAGAGTAAAAATTCATATAATCTGTTTGGAGGATAGTTTGACAATGTGAATAAATGTCTTTAAACTATTCAAATCTGTATTCAAACTATGTTGTAGAAAATAGTTTGAAAGAAATAATGGTGTATAAATAAAAAATAAGAACTCTAAATATCTCAAAATAAAAGATTTGTTAAACATGTTACATTTGAGCCAAATGAGGAAATATTATATAGCCACTGAAAAGATTCTATGGAAAAATATTTAAGATTATGAGGAAATTTTCATTAAACATAGCTAAGCAAAGAGATATAAAAATAAAATCAAGGACTGGATGATCATGACTCTGATATATATGGCAATAATTTTCCTTTTGTCTTTTTTTGTATATTTCAAATTTCATGCAATCAACAACTATTACTTTTGCCATATATAAATAATAAAGATATATTACATGATTATCTATTTATGTATACTTATAAAATAAGTATGATATTCTTATTTTAAAAGAAAATTTTAAAATCTAAGTGGTAAGATTTAAAAAACCATCTCTCTAAGTAGACAACATTGTCTACTACAAATGAAGAATTTTCTTTTACAACTTTTTTAGTCAAATAACCTGAACACTTAGAGAGGCAATAGTTGCATTTAACACATATTTTCCACAGGCAGGTCTGCTTGCAATCCATAGTCAATGAGTCTAGCTTTTGTATAGACAACAGTCTTGGCTTGATGCAAACTTTTATATGAAGATTTGTACTTAACGTAATCTTGGAAAAATTTATGTTGAAAGGAAGAGAAAGTGAGATCTTTAAAATCCTTAAAAAATTATTTTAATGCTTATGTTTTGTTTATCTCCATATACTTTTACTATTGAGTTTAAATATAGCAACTCCTGTTAAAAAATTGATCTAAGAAATCACTTTTCAATTTTTAAAGCCTTCATTTTTAAGCCTGTATTTAATGGCTACAAAATAGGATTATCACAATCAGATAAAGTGCATTTTACAAAAGAGGTCAGAGCAGTCTTAGCAATTAATATGTTATTCTTAAAATGGTTATGTTTAATCATCAAGCTAATTTACTAACTAAAAGTGAAAATAAAAATAATTAAAATCTTTGTCTATTAGATACAGAGGCATTCCAAGAGACTTTAAGAACCTTTGGGGACAAGAGCTGGTAGCATTGCTTTTAAGGGAGCATGAACTTTACAATAAGTTAAAATAAAAATAAATTCCAATCCAGGTTTTACTATTTCTTTCCTCTGCAGCTCTGAGGCACTCAATTTCCTTTAGTCTAATTTTCTTATTTGTAAAATGGAGTTCATGCCATCCTCTTCCCTACAAGTGCATGTGTGTAAATGTGTGTATTCACACATATTTCAGTGACTTCTATGTTTCCTAAACTTTCAGATTTTATTTAGAACACTTAAAGAAAACATACAGGATTACATAAAACATTGTGATTTATATAAGACATCGAATTATAGCTGCTGTTTAAAAAAAATTCATCAATGATTACTTCTCATTTCTTTCTTAATTGATGTTCTCCAGCTATTTCAAAAGAATTATAATAGGGTGATATCTTTAGTGAAACCAAGAAATCGAGAAGATATTAAATAAAACAAGATCAATTTATGTTTTATCAAGTGTTTGTGGTGGTCAGATGCAAGTGAAGACAAAGCCAAACATTTGGTCAAAATTTCATTTCTACCCAAGCTTTCATGAGTGGAAATTGACAAAACACTGCTGAATCTTTTAACATCTCTGTCAAACTGAGTATTCTGTGACAATAAATCCTACCTTGTTGAGACTTACTCTTTAAGTAAATTGGTATCAATGAAATAATCAAAAGCAAACCAATTATGTTCTGGCATCTTTTATCCATCTGTTTGGATTTAACTGTCTATTAAATGGTGTTTGCATATGAGGAAATGCTCTATTGTATGCAGAGGTACTCAATTATTTAGATTATACATTTGAATAAACTGTGCAGTGGAAAGACTACCCTTGTAATGTAGGACAATTACATTCTCTTGCATAGTTTACAGATTATTAAACGAACATCAATTCGACCCACACTACCAGTTACTGGATTCTAACCTTTGCCTTCGAGACTTAGCTACTTTGACGGTCTAGTTTCTACCCCAACAATTAGCAACCTGTGTCAATCATTTCAAATTATACCAAATTATGCAAATTGGTTTTGGGAAAGGGATTGTATAAGAAGAGACCACTAAAATTTAATTTCAATAAAGATCATAGGTGAGGTTTGTAGCTGCTTGCTGCTACTTGAAGACTTCCAGCTATCTGTGATTAACAAGCAGCATGTCTCTTGTTTCAGAGTGGCTTTCCCTCACACATGTAAGTCAGTGGAAGCCTCAGCTGAAGGCTCCCCATACACAGGGATGTAAATTCAACCTCAGTTGGGCACCTAGGAAAGGCAACTAAGATTTCTTTATTAGAATGTATTTATTTAACTTTCCTAAAAGTGGCATTAGGTCATTAACACATACGTTCAGAGTTATTCAATAAATGATAATGTAGACTTTACTATGAAGGTATTCTGTGGATCTGCTTAACATCTATACTCAGTTGATTTTTTTTTTTTAAAGATTATCCTGGATAATCTTGGTGGCACTGATCCAATCAGCTGAATGACCTTAACAGCAGAACTAAAGAAGTTTCTCCTAGACTACCATGTCAGCTCCTATCCAAGAGGTTTCAGGCTGCTCTTCCTGATGGCCTACCCTACAGATTTTGGACTTGCCTAGCCTGGCCCCACAATAGTATATGTAATATTTCAAGAAATTAGCTTATATACATAAACATATATTAGCTTATATATGTTATAGTTATATAAACACCTGCTACAATAATCAGTAATATTTTTTCTGAATTTATGAATGTATAAATGACTACTGTTTCATGAAAAATATATTTTTTTATTTGAAGTGTTATTATAAAACATTGATAGTTTTTGTAATACATTTAAATGCATTAATATTAAAAAACAAGACTCCTTTACCTTCATGTTTAAGGAACTGAATGAGTCATATATTATTAGGAAATATATCTCATTGTCTATCATGAGTTAAGTGGACTCACATCTTTGATTACCTAAATTGTATAAGGAGAAGACTCTTAAAAAATAGTATTTGAAGAGAAGACTGTACATTTCTGTAGTCTGCTCACAGTTGCAGAATAAGAATCTGGTTAAATTTCCCGGACCTGAAACTCAAAAGCTAGCAGAAAACAAAAATAACTAAGATCAGAGCCGAACTGAAGGAGATAGACACACAAAAAACTCTTCAAAAAAATCAATACATCCGGGAGTTAGTTTTTTGAAAAGATCAACAAAATAGACCGCTAGCCAGATTAATTTTTTTAAAAAAGGGGGAGAAGAATCAAATAGATGCAATAAAAAATGATAAAAGGGATATCATCACTGATCCCACAGAAATACAAACTACCATCAGAGGTTACTACAAACAGCCCTATACACATAAACCAGTAAACCAGGAAGAAATGGATAAATTCCTAGACACTTGTACTCGGTACCAAGACTAAACCAGGAGGAAGTTGAAACCCTGAAAAGACCAATAACAAGGGCTAAAGTAGAGGCAGTGGTCAACAGCCTACCAACCAAATAAAGTCCAGGTCCAGATGGGTTCAGAGCCAAAATCTACCAGATATACAAAGAGGAGCTGGTTCCATTTCTTCTGAAACTGTATCAAACAATACAAAAGGAGGGAATCCTCCCTAGCTCATTTTATGAGACCAATATCAACCTGATACCAAAACCAGGCAGAGACTCAACTAAAAAAGAAAACTTTAGGCCAATATCCATGATGAACATCAATGCAAAAATCTTCAGTAAAATACTGGCAAATGGATTGCAACAGCACATCAAAAAGCTTATCCATCACAATCAAGTAGACTTCATCCCGGGGATGCAAGGCTGGTTCAATATACCCAAATGCATAAACATAATCCATCACATAAATGGAAACAAAGACAAAAACCACATGATTATCTCAACAGATGCAGAGAAGGCCTTTGAAAAAATTCAACAGCCCTTCATGCTAAAAACTCAATAAACTAGGTATCGATGGAACATATCATAAAATGATAAAAGTTATATATGACAAACCTACAGCCAATCTCATACTGAATGAGCAAAAGCTGAAAGAATTTCCTTTGAAATCAGGCACTAGACAAGGATGCCCTCTCTCACCACTCCTATTCAATATAGTATTGGAAGTTCTAGCCAGAGCAATCAGGCAAGAAAAAGAAATAAAGGGTATTCAATTAGGAAAGGAGGAAATCAAACTGTCTCTCTTTGCAGATGACATGATTGTATATCTAGAAGACCCCATTGTCTCAGCCCAAAATCTTCTCAAACTTATAAGCAACTTAGGCAAAGTCTCAGGATGTGGAGTTAATGTGCAGAAATCACAAGCAGTCCTATATGTCAGTAACAGACAAACAGAAGCCAAATCAAGAGCAAACTCCCATTCATAATTGCTACAAAGGGAATAAAATACCTAGGAATACAACTAACTACGGATGTAAAGGACCTCTTCAAGGAGAACTACAAACCACTGTTCAATGAAATAAGAGAGGACAGAAACAAATGAAAAAACATTCCATGCTCATGGTTAAGAAGAATTAATATCATGAAAATGGCCATATTGCCCAAAGTAATCTATAGATTCAATGCTATCCCCATCAAGCTATCAATGCCTTCTTCACAGAACTGGAAATAAAACACTTTAAACTTCATATGGAATCACAAGAAAGCCCGCATAGCCAAGACAATCCTAAGCAAAAAGAACAAAGCTGGAGGCATCACATTGCTGGACTTCAAACTATACTATAAGACTACAGTAATCAAAACAGCATGGTACTGGTACCAAAACAGACATAGACCAACAGAACAGAACAGAAGTCCCAGAAGCAACACCACACATCTACAACCATCTGATCTTTGACAAACCTGACAAAAACAAGCAATGGGGAAAGGACTCCATGTTTAATAAATGGTGTTGGGAAAACTGGCTAGCAATGTGCAGAAAGCAGAAACTGGACCCCTGCCTGTCACCTTACACTAAAATTACCTCCAGATGGATTAAAGATTTAAACATAAAACCTAACACCATAAAAACACTAGAAGAAAACGTAGGCAAAACCATTCAGGACATAGGCGTAGGCACGGACTTCATGACTAAAACACCAAAATCAATGGCAATAAAAGCCAAGATCGACAAATGGAATCTAATTAAACTCCAGTGCTTCTGTACAGCAAAAGAAACCATCATTAGAGTAAACAGGCAACCAAGAGAATGGGAAAAAAATTTTGGAATCTACCCATCTGACAAAGGGCTAATATCCAGAATCTACAGAGTACTAAAACAGATATACAAGAAAAAAAACAATGCCATTCAAAAGTGGGCAAAGGATATGAACAGACACTTCTCAAAAGACATATATGAGGCCAAGAAACATTAAAAAATGCTCATCATCACTGGTCATTAGAGAAATGCAAATCAAAACTACATTGAAATACCATCTCACGCCAGTTAGAATGGTGATCATTAAAAAATCTGGAGACAACGGATGCTGGAAAGGATGTGGAGAAATAGGAAGACTCTTACACTGTTGGTGGGAGTGTAAATTAGTTCAACCATTGTGGAAGACAGTATGGCAATTTCTCAAGGATCTAGAAATAGAAATTCCATTTGATACAGCAATCCCATTACTGGGTATATACCCAAGGAACCATAAATTGTTCTACTATAAAAACACATGCTCACATATGTTCATTGAAGCCCTGTGTACAACAGCAAAGACCTGGAACCATCACAAATTCCCATCAGTGATAGACTGGACAAAGAAAATGTGATATATATACACCATGGAATACTATGCAGCCATAAAAAACAATGAGTTTGTGTCCTTTGTAGGGACTTGGATGAATCAGAAAACCATCATTCTCAGCAAACTGACACAAGAACAGAAAGCCAAACACTGCATGTTCTCACTCATAGGTGGGTGTTGAACAATGAGAACACATGGACTCAGGGAGAGGAGCAACACACAATGGGGGCAGGTGTGTGGGGAGGGGAGAGACAGCAGGGTGTGGGGAGGGATACCATGGGGAGAAATGCCAGATATAGTATGCACCTAAAGTAAAAGTTAAAAAAAAAAAGATTGGGATCACTGAAACACACACACACACACACACACACACACACACACACACACACACACACAATTTTCCCAGACCTGGTTAAATGTTCCCAAACCATTTTGAAGCCCTTATTTTAATTCTCTAGGGCTTAAAAAAATGAAATAGCAGTGTCTTCCTAGGATTGTATTGACTGCAGTAGCCCTTTGAAGTAAAAAATCTGACATATGGATTCTTCAGATTCATTTCTCTCAATTCAAATTCTTATATATTTTTCAATGAGATGGGGATATTCAAAAGTTTTCCTAGTGATAATCAATTACTTAATTTTATTACTCATTAACTCTCCCATAATAATAATGACAATGTCAGGAAAACTGCCACAAGCAAACAACCCTTCTTCATGGCTGAGGGAAGGATAAATGCAGGTGAAGTCTTATCATACAGTTTATTAAATACAGAGCTTTGCTAAGGGATCCCTATGCCATACTTGTTTCAAACTACAGAATATATAACTCTTCATAAAAATCTGTCCTATATTCATGAGTAAAAGAATGTGCAAATAAAAGACTAGCGGCACAGTCAAGATTTTTTACACCACAGTTATACTCATTTCCAATAAATGTTGACTGCATACCATAGCCAGGTAATGTCAGGCTTATGGGTGTGCTGGAGATGATTCTGATTCATAATTCATGTAATTCAAGGTGCACCTGTGCACACCAGACGGTATAACACTGTTTATCAGAAATGTTCTGGGACAGCAAAACATTTAGGTAAACAAGGTTTTGTGTAATCAGGGGAGTTACAGGGTAATTGATTCATGTCAAGAGACATAACCTAGATTTGAAGAGGAGGTAGTTTCAAATTGAGGATTTAGGGTCTGAGGAACTCTAAATACACAAACACAGGATTCCCAAATTTCATTAGCAACTTTAATGTGTATGTTGGTTTGCATTTTAAACACATCAAAATAAGTTATTTGGAATCCTCAGGTAATCCCCAAGACAGTGAAAAATTTAAAACATAAACATTCAAATGTTTGGCTAAACAGCAATTTTTAAATATAATTTCTATTGAGGCTAAATTCAGTCTGTGGTGAAGTAAGGAATCTGTTGGCATATGGAAATTTGGGCTGTACTGTTGGTTCCCTGAATTCATTCTTTAGTCTCCAAATATTAAAATAATTCTGCACACAAAACTTTCTACACAATTACTCATTTTGCACTTCAGTTTTTCCTGTTTATTCAAGTCATGTGAATTCTAACATTTGTTTGTTGATTGCTTTGCTGATTGATTTCCTGACAAACTTGCTGCTTTCTGATCTTCACTGTATTTTACTTCATGGGTATACAATTCTTTCTCCTATAAGGAATAGTAATCTGTTCTATATTGCTATTATACCAAGAATCATAGGGAATGAGTTGTACATTTACTATTTAGAGTTGTAAGTTTTACTTAAAATGATCCCTACATTCCTTTTTATGTTTCATGACATCTCCATACTGTGGCATAAAAATAAGTCCTTGGCCAGATTCACAGACCTTATTTCTGTCTCTGAGAGGTGGCCCACTGAATTCCTTGGCCTCACCTAAGGTGGACAGTTGTGGGGAGATCCTTCTTGGGGACAGCACAGCATTAGCAGGTGACTTCCTGTTGGTGTAACTTTGGTAGCCTGAGAATTGTTTTAGACATTGAACAGTCTTTTCAATTCAGTCTTGGGGTTTCTTAAATAATACATTCTGTCTAATATTGAGAAAATTTTTAGTCTATCTACTTTCTATGAAGCACACTGGATGATAACCAAAGCCAAAGGCTTTGTCTAAATATAAAGTTCTTTGATTTCTGTCTTTAAGCCATTAACATCAGTGATGTACCCATTCCTACTTTAATGCACAATCCTTTGTTTAATATATTTTGATTTAATGTCTGATTTTTTTTTTATTTTTAAGGTAAAATATATCATGATTTCATATTGATTTTCCAATTGAAATTTAGAGCTTCAGGAATTTTCTTAATTGTTTAAATCTCATATGCCTATTTCCTAGTACCTAAGAATTCTCATTCTCAAAGAAATAAGGATTAAGAGAATTAAAATATCTTATCCACACAACAATCTCAGAATGGTAATAAAAACACTATGATCAATTATATGACTATGGAAAACACCTAAGACTTTTTTGCATTTCTGTATATAACACTAGGAATGTACAGTCAAACTACCGTTTTAAAGTCACAGTTTTTATTTGTGTGGTTTTGCTAGCAACTCAGTATATGTTAGGTTCACTTATTTTTATTTACTTTTGAATTTTTAGAAATTACTTTTCTAAATCAAACTTTATGCTCATGTAAAATATTTACGAAGTTCCAAAATCAAATCAACAAAAGTAAGTACATTTAAGGAAGACAATCATTTAACATTGTCTCCCTCATCTTATTCTCTCCCTCTTACTTTGGTGACCACATTTTATAACATCCATTTTTTGACTCAAACAGTCATATTTGTCTCTGTTTTTAGGTTATAGTTGCACACTATTAGTTGCATATCTGTAAAATATATTAAATAATTTCAGATCTGTAAAATATAATAAATGACAAAATCACTTAATATATTTTATAGATAACTCCTTAGTAGTATATAAAGACATTCCTTATTCTATGACTGCATAATAGTCTACTACATAAAGCTATAAGATAATTAAATTTCCTATTAAAAATATTTGAGTTGTTCTTATCTCTTTCTATTATAAAGAATCACTTTTATATACGTATTTTTATATTTTTGTTAGTGTGTCTTTGGGATATATTTTCTAGAAGACGAATTAATGATTCCAAAGACACACTGGTAATATATGCAAATGCCTATTTCTCACTCTAACCTTGCCAACATAAATTATCAAACTTTTGGATTCATGCCAATAAAACAGATGAAAAGCATTGGCATCTTGGTGTAGTTTTAATTTGCACTTTTCCTAATTTGTGTAAAGTTAAATGCCTTTTATATAGTTAAGTGGTATTTATATTACATTTCTTGTAAACTGTTCATTCACTAGACCACTTTATATATAGTTGTCCTTCTTTGCTTCTGTTTCTGTAAAAACAAAATATGTATTTGGAAATTGTAACCTTTTATCCATGAGTTATGTTTCAAATTTTTTCTCTAGTTTACCCATTTGCTTTTTATTGTGTTTATAATGCCTTGTGGTACCCAGAAGTATATGTATTTCTGCATGGCAAAATAATATGTATTACATTATATGTAATATGTATCAGATTACATCTATATATAATATGTGTGACATTATATGCACATATGTAAATATTTAAGATATTTATGAAGCCACACTTACATAAACAATCAGATGAATAGAAGAAAAAAAATTTTTTTGCATAAAAATTTCCAATAATAAACATAAATTATTTCCCTTGTCTCAGGAGGTGGAGCTTAATTTCCTTCCCATTAAATATAGACTGGATTTAGTAATTTGCTTCTAACAATAGAAAACAGGAAGGGAAAAGGAATTTACTATGGAAAAATTCATCAGACATCCCCTCAAACAAGTAATTAAGGTTGCCATGTTGATATTGTACCCTCTGGTATAATATGATGAGCAGGAAAATTCACTTTGTAGTGTTCTTCCCCAAAATCCATAACTCCAATTTAATCATGAGAAAATATAAGACACATTAAAATTGAGAAACCTTCTAAAAGATGACCAACAAGAATTCTTCAAAAGTGTCAAAGTCATGAAAAACAAGAAAAGACTGAAAAATTGTCACATATTGGCAGAAACAAAAAAACATGGTGAATAAATGCAATGTGGTGGCCTGGATGAGATTTTGGAACAGAAAATGGACAGTAGTGGGAAAACTGGAGAAATCTGATTAAGGTTTGTAATTTAGTTAATGGTATTGCACTAATGTTAACTTCTTAATTTTAATGAACTCACAATAATTATGTCAGATGCTAACATTAGGAGAAGCTGAGTAAAATAATATGTAGGAATTCCCTGTACCATGCACAACTTTTCTCTAAATCTAAAATTATTTTAAGATTAAATTTTGTTTAAAGCTTGAAAGTAATAAAAAATACTTGGATAAGAATTTTACTAAAAAAAAAAAGCATAATTAATGACAATACTACGTACAGGGAAAGAATGGAGGAAAAATATTTATAATCTCTCTCTCCTTAGATAGATAGATATATAGATAGATAGATGATAGACAGAGATAGGTAGGTAGGTAGGTAGGTAGATAAAAAGCCCCTACAAATCAATAAGAGAATGGCAAACAATATAGTACAAAAACTCGACAAAGCATATGGATTGGAAAGCAAATACAGAGGGATAAATACCTATAACCAATATTTCTACGAGAAGATTCCAAATAATTAGAGAAATGCAAATTGGCAGGGCTCAGTGGCTCTCACCTGTAATACCAGCACTTTGGGAGGCCCAGGAGGCAGATTGCTTGAGTCCAAGAATGGAAGACCACCCTGGTCAACATGGCAAAACCCTGTCTCTACTAAAAACACAAAAATTATCCTGGCATGGTGGCGGGTGCCTGTAATCCCAGCTACTGGGGAGGCCGAGGCAGAAAAATCACTTGGACCTGGGAGCAGGAGGCTGTAGTGAGCAGAGATCCAGATCGAATCACTGACCTCTCACCTGGGTGACAGAGCAAGACGCTGTCTCAAATAATAATAAAAAAAAAGACTATCCATTACCTGGATCATTTATCATTTCTGTGTATTATTTCTAGACATCTCTTCTAGCTATTTGAAATATACAATGCATTGTTGTTAACTATAGTCACCCTACTCTTCTATAGAACACTAAAATTTATTTCTTCTAGCTAATTGTGTGTTTACCTACTATCCAACGTCTCTTCATCCTCCCTACTCTTCAAAACACACCCTTCCTGGCCTCTAGTAACTATCATTAATGATTTTCACTTTAACATTTATAAATGAGGTTTATCTGTAGTTTTATTTTTTGATTTTAATCATACCAGATTTTAAAATCATTATTGCACTTCCTTTTCAAAGATAATTTAAAATAAATATTGATATATGCTACAACATGAATAAACTTGAAAACAATATGCAAAATAAGATACAAAATACCACAAATTGTATGAATTAATTTATATGAAATGTATTAAAAAGGCAAATCTCTAGAGCCAGAAAGTAAATTAGCGCTTGCCTAGGGCCAGCAGTGAGTATGAAGATTAGCTATAAAGGGCAGGAGAGATCATATTGGAGTAATGATAATGTCCTCAAAATTGGTTGTGGTGATAAGAACACAACTTAGCAACTTACTAAAAATTGTTAAATTGTACATTTAAAATGAAGATGAATTTTATGATATAAAAATCATGCTTTAGTAAAGTTGCTAAAGACACAAATGTTTGAAAACGTAAATGTATTTCTACTAAAACATTAAGTTTTGTTTAATGGAGAAAATAAAGTTGGACTTTTTCTTCCTTTCTACGATGTAGAATAGTTTTAGTAGAATGAAAATCATTAGATAAATAATTGGTGGAATAACCAAAACAATGATTGGGCCTGGTGATTTTTTGTTTATTGGGGTGGGGAAGTAGGGGGAGCTCTTTAACAATTTTTGTTTGTTTGTTTCCTCTGTTATGATTCACCTGTTTAGATTTTCTCACTACTTAGGTCAATTTGGTAAGTTACATATTTCTTTCAAAAACTTTTTCTAGGTTTTAAAGTATATGTAAATATATTCTTTATCTCATAATGTAAGCAATTATTAATCATATGATTCTTTTCCTATTATTGTTAATGTTTATGTTTTCTTCTATTTTCCTTTGATTAAGCCAGATAATATTCAATCTGTTTTATTGATCTTATTTCAAATAATGACATCTAGATTTACAAAACATGTCTTGGTAGCAGTTTTTCTTATTAAATTATCCTAGGTTTGTATTGTGCCCTTTAAATATGTGAGATTACATATATGTGTGCGGGTGTATGGTGTATATATTATATGTAAATGTATATACATATATATGTATTTAAGAAAGATCCTTGAATCATGAACTTCAGTTAATTATTCTGCCCTGTTCCTTTGGTTTTCATATTTGAGGAAACCTGTTGTACAAATAATCACATCTTCTTCTATATTATATATCTGTTAACATCTCTTGAAATTTGCTAACACTTATATCATCTTTTTAGATAACTTTATTGGGGCATAATTTATATACCAAAAGTTAACTCACTTTAAGTGTAGAGTTTCATAAATTTTAATAAATTTATAGAGTTGCACAAAATCACCATGATCCAATTTAGGAGCACTTTTATCATACCAAGTCCTTCCTCCATGTTTATTTGCCATCAGTCTCTTCCCTCAGCCAGAATCAGACACCATGAAAATGTTTTTACTCTACATAGTTTTGCATTTCATAGGATTTTTACCTAAATTAAATCATACAGTAAGTATCTTTTTGTGTCTGTCTTCTTTCACATTGCATAATATATGTGAGGTCTGTTTGTGTTACTGCATGTATGTTGCTTCTTTTTGTTTTGGAGTAATATTCCATTGAATGAATATACCAGATTTTACTTATCTATTTGCCAGTTGATAGACACTTCGATTGCTAGCAATTATTGGTTATTATATATAGTGTTACTATGAATATTTGTGCACAAACCAACACTTGGCAATGTAAGTCTCCTGGTTATAGCCATTTTAGTGGCTATGCAGTAATATCACCTTGTGGTTTTAATTGGCATTTTTTCTAATAAATAATGATTTTTTAGTAATTTTAAAATCATTTTCAAAAATTTTTCTCAGTATGAATTGACATTTTATTTTATTTATTTAAAAATAGAGATAGGGTCTTGCTCCATCACCCAGGCTGGAGTGCAATGACACAATTATAGCATACTGCAAAGTGAAACTCCTGGGTCTGAGCAATCCTCTAACTTCAAACTCCTGAGTAGCTGGTACTACAGGCAATGCCACTGCATCCAGATAATTTTATTTTTTATTTTTATACTTGTAAGGTCAAATCTCACTATGTTACCTAGCCTAGTCTCAAACTCCTAGCTTCAAACCATCCTTCCACCTTGGCCTCCCACAGTGCTGAGATTACAGAAATGAGCCACAACACCTAGCCCTGAACTGTCATTTTATTTTCTTGATGTATTATTTTCTTTTATATAGCATGTGTCTAGTATCAGATCTAAGAAATCAATACCTAAATTAAGGCATATATATATATATATATATATATATATATATACCCTGAGGTGTGCATGTGTATATGTATGTATATACACTAAGGTATATATACCTATACACTAAGGTACGTATACACTTATGTATACGTGTGTGTGTATATATTTATATACACACAGACATACTAAAGTATATATACCTATACACTAAGTTATATATACCTTAGTGTGGGTGTATATATATATATATACATACACCTTTGTGTATATACATACACATATATACATACACTTTAGTTTGTGTGTATATATACATACATATACACACACCTTAGTGTGTGTGTGTGCATATATATGTATATATGAATATATAAATCTCATGTAATTTTTTTAAAAAATTTTATACTATTAACTCTTATATCTAAGTCTGTAGCACATTTTAGTTAATATTAGTTGATAGTATAAGACAAGGATATCAGTCTTTTAAAAAAATTCCTTTTTTTTGTTTTGTTTGGTTTTGGTACTTTCCTTTCTTCCTGCAGTTTTGCCTTTCTGACCTTTTCCTGTCTTTCTTTTGTTCCTTCCTTCATTCTTCTTCCTCTCTTTCTTTTTGGATATTAATATTCAATGGTACCAGCACCAATTTTTAAAAAGATAGTTTTGCCCATTGAATTGCCAATTCAATTTATTCTTTTAAAAACTAAATTGGCTTTATATGTGGGAGTTAACATTTGAGCATTCAATTAATTTCCATTGACTGTCTTCCATTGATCTATATATGTATTCTCATGTCCATCACAAACTTCTAATTACTCTAGTTTTTTAGAACATTCTAAAATATGTTATAATGTCTTCCAACTTGGTTATACTTTTACAAAATATCTATGAATATTTTAGGATCTTTACATTTCATATACATTTTAGGATCAGAATATTCATATCCACAAATAGAAAAAGAAAAAAAAAGAACACCTTTATATTTTTTAAAGAACACAGAAATATCACAGGGATTTGCAGATCACTTTGGGAATAATTGCCAACATAATAATATTGAGTCTCTGAATCTATAAACACAGTATAATTGACAATTTATTTAGATCTTTACTTTCAGCAATATTTGTAGTTTTCAGTAAAGTAGTAGAAAAGAAAGCTCCAGACCTCATTTCCCCACAGAGACAATGATTTCCCAATGACGTATTTTCAAAAAATCTTTATGAGAACTCTAGAAACCAATTAAGAAGTCAGAGTACACCAGGCAAGCACAAAGCCAAGAACAGTGGCATTGAAAGAAAATGCTGGTGGGGAGCTAGCCTGTTTTAAATGTCCACAAGCCGTTAAAAATGAAGAAGAGCTCAGGAATTTGTTACTGAACTAGAGAACATACAGTACCACAAATAGACATGAGAAACAGAGACAGAGACAAAGAGCGAGAGCGAGAGAGAGATCCTGAAAAAGAAACTTATAAACCTCTTTTAACTGGGAAATTGCAAACCCAAGCCCAGAAAATGTGAATCCCCACAAAATATTTTAGAAGCCCGCAAAATCTCTAGCAGAGATGATTGGCAAAGGCCATTTACTGTGCAAATCCAGTCTTTAAACTCTGGGAGAAGTGATTGTTTCTTCAAATGCAAAAATCTCAGAAAAAAATAAGAAGACATACAAAGAAACAGGGAGACATGATTCCACAAAAGGAGCCAACTAAATCTCCAGAAATCTACCCAAAAGAAACAGATATTTATGAATTATGTGATAATTCCAAATAATTTTCTTAAATAAACTAATATAAAAAATGTTTTAGATATGATATTAAAAGCACAGGCAAGAAAAGCAAAAATACAACCTGCAGAATTTAGAAAATATTTGCAAATCTTGTATCTGATAAGTGGTAATATCAACAATATATATTTTTAAAACTCAAGCTACCATATGATCCAGCAGTACCACTAGTGGGTATACATCCAAAAGAACTGAAAAACAAGATCTTGAACACACTAATTTGTGTTGCCCCATTATTCACAATAGCCAAGACATGGAAACAACATGGACATAATGATGGATAAAGAAATTCGGTATATACTTGCAATAGAATAGTCTCTAGCCTTAAAAAAAAGGGGGGGGGGCGGAATTCTGAAATATGCTACAACATAGATGAAATTTAAAGACATTATACTAAGTAAAATAAGCCAGTAGCTAAAGCACAAATAATACATGATCCCACTTACATGAGAAATGTAACAGAGGCAAACTTACAAAATGAAAGTAGGATGACGGTTGACAGAGGAAAGAGAATGGCAAGGGGGAGTTGTTCAATGGGTATAGAGTTTTAGTCTTGTAAGATAAAAAAGTTTTAAATATTTGTTATACAACAATGTACATATAGTTAACACTATGGTAACATACACAATAATAACAAATTTTATGTTTTTACCATAAAAATATTTTATAGTTGTCAGGATAAAAATATTACACATTTTGTTAAATTTATAAATACTTATTTTTTGAGATGATTTCATAACAAAATTTTTATTTAGTTTTATTTTTGGTTAAAATATAACCAAACATTCATTGGTTATATTTCATGAATACAATTAAATTAATTTTGTAGCCTTGCCAAACTTGCTTATTAGTTCTGATAGTAGTTTCCATAAATTTATGTTTTTCTGTAAACAATCATATAGCCTGCAAATAAATACAATTTTCTTTCCCTACTTTCCAATATGTATGCCTTTCATTTCTAATTATTGTATTTGTGCATTGGCTAGAAGCTTCTAGATGATATTTATAAGAAGTGAGCAGACATTTTTGCCTTATTCCCCATATTAAGTGGAAAACATTCAATATTTCACCATCAAGTGTGTTGCCTGTGTGTATTTGTAGATACTCTAATCAGTTGAGAAAGTTATCTTCTATTTCAACTTTATTGAGAGTTTTTATCAAGAAAGGGTTGTATTTTGTCAAATGCTTTTTTTCCATCCATCGTGATCATCATGTGATATTATGTTTAACATTTAATATGTTAAACCAATCTTGCACTACTGGATAAACCTCTCTTGGTCACGGTGCAATTTTTTTTTTTGTTTCTGGACTCTGCTAAAATTTTGTTAAAGGTATCTAAGCCTATGTTCATAAGTGATATTGACTGTGGTTTTCTTTTCTTGTGGTATATTTTTCTGAGTTTATTAGCATGTTAATACCGGTCTCATAAAATAAGTTGGAAATTCCACCTTTTCTCACTCAATTTTGCATTGTTATTAAAGAATATCTGAGGCTGGGCAATCTATGAAGAAAAGTGGCATATTTAGCTCATGGTTCTGCAGGCTGTACAAGAAGCATGGCACCCGCATCTGCTTCTGGTGAGGACCTCAGAGTGCTTCCACTCATGAAAGAAAGTGAAAGGGGGATAGTGTGTGCAGAAATCACATGGAGAGAAAGAAAGCAAGAGAGAGAGGTAGGAGGTGTCAAGCTCTTTTTAATAAGTAGTTCTAATAGTGAACTCACTTACCCCCCAGGGAAGGCATTAATCTTCTCGTAAGGGATCTACTTCTATGTCCCAAACACCTCTCAGTAGGCCTCATCTCCAACATTGGGGATCAAATTTCAACATGAGGTTTGGACAAGACAAACATCCAAATTATAGCAGACCTCCTCTATTTTCCGATGTAATTTGTATAGAATTAATATTATTTCTTCATTAAATGTTTGAAAGAATTCACCAGTTAAACCATCTGATCCTTTCTTGTAGGAAGATTTTTATTACCAATTAAATTTTCTCACTTGAAATAGGTATACTCAGGTTTTTAAGTTATTCTGTGTCACTTTTGGTAATTTGTGCCTTTCTACTAATTTACTCATGTACATTTAAACTAATTTATTGACATAAAATTGTTCACAATTTTTTTTATAATCGTTTCACTTTCTGCAGGACTGTAGTAATATCCATTCTTTCCTTCCTAACCTTGGTAATTTTATTCTTCATATTCATTTTTCATTTGATTAGTCTATCTAAATGTTTATTATTTTCATTATCTTGTCAAAGACCTGACTTCAGGTTTAATTTCTATTGTTTTCTGTTTATTTTATTGTTGTCTGCCTAATATTTATTCTCACCATTCTACTTATAGTGAGTTTGATTTGTTCACATGAGCTTTGTGAAATGGAAGCTTAGATTATTGAATACAGATTTTTTTTCATATTTAATAAAATTGTTTGAAGTTATGTCTCCCTAAATGCTGCTTCAGCAGAATTCCATACATTTTAATATATTATGTATTTTTTTTCATCCAGTCCATTTAAAAATAACCTGGTTCACACCTGTAATCCAAGCACTTTGGAGGCCAAGGCAGGAGGATCACCTGAGGTTGGGAGTTCAAGACCAGCCTGGCCAACATGGTGAAACTCCATCTTAAAATAATAATAATAATAACCTGGTAATTGCTTTTTTGAAATGCTTACATTATTTAAAAGTATGTTGTATAATTTCAAATATTTGTAATTTCCCAAATTGCTTTCTATTCTTGATTTCTAATTTTATTGTGGTGTACTCAGATTTTTTTTTGTTTTTTTTTTGTTTTTGTTTTTGTTTTTGAGATAGAGTTTTCACTCTTGTTGCCCATACTGGAGCACACTGGTGTGATGTTGGCTCATGGCAACCTCTGCCTCCTGGGTTCAAGCAATTCTCTTGCCTCAGCTACCCTAGTAGCTGGGATTACAGGCATGTGCCACCGCACCCAGCTAATTTTGTATTTTTAGTAAAGGCAGGGTTTCTCTCTGTTGGTCAGGATGGTCTTGAACTCCTGACCTCAGGTGATCTGCCCACCTCAGCCTCCCAAAGTACTGGGATTGCAAGCATGAGCCACCGCACCTGGTCAGATATTTTTTTTAATCTCTTTTATATTTATCATAATTTGTTTGATGCTCTAGTATATGGTCTATCCTGTGGAATATTCCACACATAATTGAAAAGAATGTGTATTCTGCTGTTTGAGATAGAGTATTTTCTATGATAACTAGGTCAACTTATTTTAGCATTAACCAAGTCTTTAATGTCTTTACTGACTTTCTGTCTGTACTACAATTTACTAAAAGGAAAGTGTGAAAATATTTAACTATAATTGTCAATTATTTACTACTGTTTTCAAATCCATCATGTTGTATACATATTTTAGGGGGTCCATCGTTAGTTGTGTGGTGTGTGTGTGTATGTGTGTGTGTGTGTATGTGTGTGTGTGTGTATATATATATATATATATATATATATATATATACACATATATATGTGTGTATATATATATGTATATATGTGTGTGTGTATATATATGTATATATATATGTGTGTGTGTATATATATATTTATATAATTGTTATACCTTGATATGTTGAGACTCTTATCATTTTGATGTTGTTCTTTGCCACTAATAACATTTCTTTTCCAAGTTTATTTTGTCTGATATCAATATTGTCACTTGTCTTAGTCTGTTTTTTGTTATTATTTTAGGATACCTGAGATTGGGTAATTTATTTCAAAAAGAAATTCATTTAGCTTATTATTCTGGAAGCTGGTGAGGGCCTATTGGCTGCATCATTACATAACAAAGGGCATCACATGGCGAGAGAGCAACAGTGTGCCAGCTTAGTTCTCTCTTCTTATAAAGCTGCCAG
The DNA here is from genome assembly GCF_048565385.1 of Saimiri boliviensis. NCBI lineage: Eukaryota > Metazoa > Chordata > Mammalia > Primates > Cebidae > Saimiri > Saimiri boliviensis. Next base: position 41,561,323 of record NC_133458.1, read on the forward strand.
TCCCATCATGGAACTCTTACCCTGATGATCTTACATAATCTTAATTAACTCCCCAAAGCTCCATCTCCAAATATCATCAATAGCACCAATAAAGCTTGATTGTCATTACTGCTTCCAGGGCATATCTTATCTTTTACTTTTAAACATAGTTGTATCTTTAAATTGAAATGTATACAGCATATAGTTGGATCTTGCTTTTATCTTTAGTCTGACAACGATCTCTTCCTTGGATTATGTTATTTAGTCCATTTTCATGTAATCATGGAAAATGTGGCAGTCATACAACTGTCCACCCCCATCTATTGTGGTACAGTATTGCCCTTTTATTTACATTTTCACTTTTCACAGTTTCAGTTACCGGCAGCGAATTGTGGACCAAAAATGTTAAACGGAAAATCCTAGAAATACACAATTCATTAATTTTAAATTTGAAGACTGTTCTGAGTAACATGACTAAATCTTTACTGTCCTACTTTTTCCCCACTCATTTTGCTGAAGACATAAATCAGCCCTTCGTGCAGTGTCTCCACACTGTATACATTACCCATCCTTTAGTCACTGAGTAACTACTTGATTGATTGTTGCAGTATCACAGTGCTTGTGTTTAAATAACTGTATTTTATATAATAATGGTCCAAAGAGCATGAGTAGAGATGCTGGTAGGTTTTTATAATTGTTCTATTTCATTATTAGTTATTATTGTTAATCTTTTACTGTGTCTAATTTGTAAATTAAACTATATCAATAGTTTGTTTAGAAAAAAACATGTACAGGAAAAAAAAAAAAAAAAACAAAGTATAGTCCTGTGTCACTTAACAATGCGTACACATTCTGAAAAAAAATAAATTGTTAACTGATTTTGCCATTGTGCAAAAATCACAGAATATACTTACACAAAACTAGATGGTATAGCCTACTACACGTGTAGGCTAGGCTATCTGGTAAAGCCACTACTCCTGGCCAAACATCTTTACATGTTAATGTATTAAATACTGTTGGCAATTTAACACAAATGACATTTGTGTACCTAATATTGAAAATATACAGTACAAATATGACATAAAAGATAAAACATGATTTGCTTGTATAGAGAACTTACAACAAATGGAGTCTGCAGGACTGACAGTTGTTTTGACTGAGTCGATGAGTGAGGGGTTGGTGAATGTTAAGGGTTAGAACACATCACTGTACACTACTGGAGACTTTATAAACATTGAAAATTTCTTGATGATTTGACCCCTTTTTGATTTTGTTTTTAATTTAAATACGATTTTATGTTATTTAAGTTTAGCTTCTCTTACTTGCTTTTGGTTTTTATTTACATGGAATATCTTTCTTTATCCTTTCACGTTCAATCTGTGTGTGTCCTCAAAAATGAAATGAGTATCTAGTTGGGTCTTATATTTTTTATCCATTCAGCCACTCTATGTCTTCTGATTAGAGAATTTAATCCGTTTATATTTAAGCTAATTATTGATAGGTAAGAACCTACAACTGCCATTTTGTTTATTGTTTTTTGATAGTTCTGTCTATCCTTTGTTTCTTTCTTCCTCTCTTGCTATCTTCCTTCATGAATATGTGATTTTTTTTTCTAGTTCTCTACATGGATTCCTTACTTTTTGTCTTTTGTGTATCCACCATAGGCTTTTGCTTTGTGTTTTCATGAGGCTTACATAAAACTTAGAGTTATAGCAGGCTATTTTAAGCCAATAACAACTTAATTTTGATTGTACTAGAAAATTTTGCACTTTTACTTTTACCCCTTACATTTTAGGTTTTTAATGTAATAAAGTGATTTCCCTTAAATTATTGTAATTATTATTTATCTTTTAACTTTCATACTAAAAATATAAGTTATTTACATCCTGTTTCCAGAAAATGTAACAATTATACTTACATATGTACCACACATCAGAGTACCTAAGTATATAAAGCAAATATTAATAGATTTAAAGAGAGAGATAGATGGCAATATAATAGTAGTGGACCTGAATGCCCAACTTGCAACAATAGACAGATTAGTAGACAGAAAATTAATAAGGAAACATTGGATTTGTACTAAATTTTAGACAACATGGACCTGAGAGAAATATATAGAACATTTCATCAAACAGAAGCAGAATATACAGTATTCTCAAGAATGCATGGAACACTGTCCAGTTTAGATCACCTGTTAGGCAAAAATGAAATTAAAAGTATATAAATGGATACAGAACATACCAGAACTTATGGAATGAATTAAAAAAAAAAAAAAGCAGTTAGAAGAAAATCCTTAGCAATAAATACCTATAGGAAAAAAAAAAAAAGAGAGAAGATTTCAAATAAATAACCTAATGCTCCACCTCAAAAATCTGTAAAAAGAACAAACTAAGCCCAAAGTTACTAGAGGAAAGGAAACAATAAAGATTATATCAGAAATAATAAAATAGATGCTAAAAAAGAGATAAACAAATCAATAAAACAAAGTTTTCTGTAAAGACAAAAATCAACAAACCTTTAGCTGGACAAAAAGAAAAACAGAAAATTTGAATTAATCAGAAATGAAAAAGAAGAAAAAACTGATGCCACAGAAATGCAAAGAATCATAAGAGATGAATATAAACAACTATACACCAACATATTTTGTAACCTAGAAGAAATTACACAACCTACTAAGAACTGAATCATGAAGAAATAGAAACTCTAAACAAAGCAACCACAAATAAGAAGAAAAAATCAGTAATGAAATGTTTCCCATCAAACAAAACCCTAGGACCTGATGGGTTTTCTGATGAATTTTACCAAATATTTTTTAAAAATAATACCAATTCTACTGAAACTCTTCCTAAAAAAGTTAAAGAGGGGAAATATTTCCAGACTCATTTTACAAGACTACTACTATCCTGATAAACTCAGAAAAGAACATTACAAGAAAAGAAAATTACAGGTGAATATTCTTATTGAAGCTAGATGAAAAAATTCTGAACAAAATAAATGAAATTTAACAACACAATAAAGTATTGCTCACCATAATCTAGTGGGATTTATTCCTTATGTGCAAAGATGTTTCAACATGGACAACCAGTAAATGTGATATACCGCTTTAACAGAACGAAGGGCCAAGCCATGTGATCATCTCAATAGATGCAGAAAAAGCATTTGAAACAATTCAGCAAACTTTCATGACAAAACACAGGGAGGGGAGCATCACACACTGGGGTCTGTTGGGGAGGGGTAAGGGGGGGACTGCGGGGGGGAGTGGGGAGGGATAACACAGGGAGAAATGCCAGATGTAGGTGACAGGGGGAGGGAGGCAGGAAACCACATTGCCATATGTGTACCTATGCAACAATCCTGCATGATCTGCACTTGTACCCCAGAATCTAAAGTACAATTAAAAAAAAAAAAAAAAAGAATGTACTTTAACACAATAAAGGCCATATGTGACAGGTCCATAGCTAACATCATTTCAACTGTGAAAAGTTAAAAGCTTTTTCTCTAAGATCAGGAACAAAGCTAGAATACCCACTCTCGCCACTTCTATTCAGTGTAGTATTAGTAGTTAGAAGCCCTAGCCAGAGAAATTAAGTAACAAAAAGAAAAAAGGCACCTAAATTGTAAAAAAAAAGAAAAAAAAAAAAAAAAAAAGTGAAATTGTCTCTGTGTGCAGACTGCATGATCCTATATACTTAAAAAACTAAAGCCTTCACACACACAAAAAAAAACTTAAAACTAGTAAACAAATTCAGTAAAAGTTGCAGGATACAAAATCGTCACACAAAAATCAGTAGTGTTTCTATACACTAACAACAAATCATCTGAAAAAGAAATCAAGAAAACAATCCCACTTACAATAGCTAAAAAATAATAACAACACAGAGTAATCTCTTGGTATCTCCAAAAGATTGGTTCCAGGACCTCCCCACAGACACCAAAATGCACAGATGCTCAATTGCCTTACATAAAATTACATAATATTTGCATATAACCTAAGCACATCTTCTCATGTACTTTAAATTTCTCTAGATTACGTATGCCATCTAAGGCAATATAAATGCTATCTAAATAGTTGTCATGCTGTATTGTTTAGGGAAAAATTTTTTAAAGCCTGTATATGTTCAGTACAGATGAACTGTTTTAAAAATAGTTTTGATCTACAGTTGTTTAAATCTATGGATGTGGAAACTACAGATACAATCCCAACTGTACATTGTTTACTTGGAAATTGCTTTGCAGATGACATAATTGCATATTTAGAAAATCCCATCGTCTTAGCCCAAAATCTCCTTAAGCTGATAAGCAACTTCGGCAAAGACTCAGGATCAATGTGGAAAAAAAAAAAAAAAATCTCAGGATCAATGTCTCACAAAATCAATGTGAAAAAAAATCACAAGAATTTCTATATGCCAATAATACACAGAGAGTCAAACCATGAGTGAACTCCCATTCACAGTTGCTCCAAAGAGAATAAAATACCTATGAATAAAACTTAAAGGGATGTGAAGGACCTCTTCAAGGAGAACTACAACCCACTGCTCAAGAAAATAAGGGAGGGGACAAACACATGGAAAAACATTCCATGCTTATGGATAGAAAGAATCAACACTGTGAAAATGGCCATACTGCTGAAAGTAATTTATAGATTCAATGCTATCCTCAAGATACCTCTGACTTGCTTCACAGAATTGGAAAAACTATTTTAAATTTCATATGGAACCAAAAAAAAAAAGAGCCCACATAGCCAAGAAAACCCTAAGCAAAAAGAACAAAGCTGGAGGCATCACACTATCTGCTTTCAAACTATACTACAAGGCTACAGTAACAAAAAAAGCATGGTATTGGTACAAAAGAGATATAGACCAATGTATTGTATCTGTATTGATACCAAAACAGAGACATGGACAGAACAGAAGCCTCAGATATAATGCCACACATCTACAACCATCTTACAAACCTTTTGACAAACCCAACAAAAATGAACAATGGGTAAAGGATTCTCTATTTAATAACTGGTGTGGGAAAACAGGCTAGCCATATGCAGAAAGCTGAAACTGGACCCCTTCCTTACATCTTATACAAAAAATAACTCAAAATGGATTAAAGACTTAAAAATAAATCCTAAAACTATAAAAACCTTAGAAGAAAACCTAAGCAATATCATTCAGGACATAGGCATGGGCAAAGACTTCATGACTAAAACACCAAAAGCAACAAAAGTCAAAACTGACAAATGGGATCTAATTAAACTAAAGAACTTCTGCACAATAACAGAAACTATTATCAGAGTGAACAGGCAACCAACAGAATGGGAGAAACATTTTGCAATCTATCCATCTGACAAAGCACTAATACTCAGATTCTACAAATAACTTAAACAAATGTACAAGAAAAAAACAACCCCATCAAGAAGTGGGTGAAGGATATTGAACAGAAACTTCTCAAAAGAAAATATTTATGTGGCCAAAAAACGTATGAAAAAATGCTCATCATCACTGGTCATTAGAGAAATGCAAATCAAAACCACAGTGAGATATCATCTCATGCCAGTTAGAATGGCAACCATTAAAAAATCAGGAAATAGCAGATGCTGGAGAGGATATGGAAAAATAGGAATGCCTTTACACTGTTTTGGGGAGTGTAAATTAGTTCAACCATTGTGAAAGAAAGTGTGGCGATTCCTCAGGGATCTAGAACCAGAAATGCCATTTGAGCCAGCAATCCCATTACTGGGTATATACTCAAAGGATTATAAATCATTCTGCTATAAAGACACATGCACATGTATGCTTATTGCAGCACTTTTCATAATAGCAAACACTTGGAACAACCCTAATGTCCATCAATAATAGACTGGATAAGGAAAATGTGGCACATATACACCATGGAATACTATGCAGCCATAAAAATGAATGAGTTCATGTCTTTTGCAGGGACATGGATGAAGATGGAAACCATCATTCTCAGAAAACTAACACAAGAACAGAAAACCAAACATCACATGTTCTCACTCATAAGTTGGAGTTAACAATGAGAACACATGAACACAGGAAGGGAAACATCACACACCTGAATCTGTAAGAATTAGGGGTCTAGGGGAAGGATAGCATTCGGAGAAATACCTAACATAGATGACAGGTTGATGGGTGCAGCAAACCACCATGGCACTTACATACCTATGTAACAAACCTGTACATTCTGCACATGTATCCCAGAACTTAAAGTCTAATAAATAAAAAACAAAAGAATATTTCTAAGACCATAAATTTTAAATGTTCTCACTCCAAAAAACTATATGTGGTAATGTATGTATTAATAGCTTGGTTCTGCCATTCAACTATTTATACCTATATCAAGACTTCATATTTATACTATTACATGATGTTTTGATTATAGGTATAAATATATATACATAATTTTTACTTGTCAATTAAAAAATAAAACCGAATAAAAACTAATAAGCAGACTAAATTATTTCATCTTCTCGTGCTAAAGAAGCTGCCTTTTTTTCTCCTTGCTGCTACAATGTTCTAATACTATAATGAGTTCTAATACTATAAAATATTTTAAAGTTTATCTTTTATCTACATTACAATGTAAGCTCCATATTGATAGCAGATCTTTCTCTCTCATTCCCTCATTCTCTCTCAATGTTGTATCCCTATTATTTTAAAAAGTGCCTGTCACAAATATGGATTTAATAAATATTAAACATCTATTGGATTATTGAGATCATTGTTCATTAGTTCTATGTGGTTCTATTCTTCCACTAAAAAAAAAAAAAAAAAAAAAAAAAAAAAAAAAAAAAAAAAAAAAACTTACCTAGAAAAAGCAGTATACAAAACAAAATCAACAAAAAATGAGAACATTTTAGAAAGAAATGTAATTATTTTAGGGTCTTTCTATTCATAAAAAAAATCAGAAGAGTTCTAAATATTGTGACTCAAGAGAGAGAGATTAGAATTCATTTTTGTCTACAAAAGCATGTGGGCATAGAGGTATAAATTTCTGAATTCACAGATTTGCTGAATCCAAAAATGTCTTTCAGCAGTTCTTTCCTTTAGTGAACATTATAGAATATTTTAAACACATATTTTGTGAATCACAGCATATGCCATAAGCTTATTTAGGTATATCCAAATCTAATCCAACCCTGATAAAAGTCTGGTTTTTAGAATGATTACACAATTAGCACTAAATGTCCTCCCCAGCAGTCATACAATGGCATATGAATCATAAGAGTCATCCAATGGTTTAATTATTAAGATATCACTTATACCAACTTCTACTGAGAGGTTAAAGAAGTCTACTTCAAAATCTCATTTCTGAAAGTTGACTATTCTATGTGTTATTGTTTTACTTGAAAAGCCATTTGCAAAAAACAAAACAAACAAAAAAAAAAAAAAAAAGAAAAGCCATTTGACAGAGGGTCTCTAAAGATTAGAAGAACCAAGTATTTCCTATCTAAAGTTTTCAGAGAACAGTTTAAAGCAATGACCAGTTTAAGTTTGAAGTTCTCTAAGGGGTTTGGTTCACCTTTATCACTGATCTTTCTGTTTGAAGTGTTCATTTACCATCCTGACATAGTCTAGAGCTGCACTGCATGATGTTGATGATACTTTTGTCAATGTGAAGAATGCAGTGCCATTGTTACAGAAACTGTACAAGAAACAGAGACCTTAATATGCACCATCTGTTTTACAGAAAAGCTCAATGTGGTAATGCATTTGCAATACCAGAAGCAGTATCTCTAAGACATGAAATGAACATATGTTGTCTAAGAGCCTTCAGGCTGACATTGAAAAAGAGAAAAGATAGTACTTCAAGGCAAATACTGTCCCAGTAGAAAGACTGCCAGATCCAATATGGCTCAGCCTATTGACAAGTCTCTGGTGAACAACTTCATATAAAGATTTTCACATTGTTATGGGCTGTACAGCTCTCTGGCCCATCTTTTTAGCATTGGTAAAATAGTAGAAAACACCCTCTTTGTCACTCTGGGTACCTTTCTGTTTCAGAGCCACAGATGTTGTCAGAAAAAGTCAAGCTATACAATAAAGTGCTTGAATGATTATTTTTCAAGGCTGGAGTGAAACTGAAACTGTGACTTCTGATGAGTGAGCAGGTACTTTTAAAAACAGGGCTTGAAATGCAGCTACCAGATGCTATACAGAAACATTTAGTTATTTAACATTAATGCAAATTATAAATTTTATTAAGCAGCTTATATTATCATCCTATATATGCCAACCTGCGTTGAATATCAACTGAAGAACTCTGACCTCAATTTTCTAGAAAAAATCTAATATTATAGTATTTTACAATGTAAAATTTTAAATATACAGTATGCACATATACTGCAGTATGCACATAATCATAAGTCCATTTGTGTGTGTTACATAAGTAAGCATTACAATTCATTACAAAGCTCAAATGATTGAGTATTAAACCCATTAGAAATAAGAATAGTTAATTAGTTTAACAAGTGTTAGTTTTTTTATATTTCAGTTCCAAAGATTCAATATGGGTGTAAGTAATATTATGCCATGATCAGGCTTAGCTCTTCATAAACATGTCAATATGAAATATAAGCCTTACATTTTAAAAACAGTTGAAAAAATACAGCAGTGGACTTGGAGCCAGGAGCTCTGGCTTTGAATGTCCAGGCTTCATTTACAAGGTACGTGACCTAAGTCTGACCTTGGGTCATCCTTCAAAGCCTCAATTATTTCATCTATTAAGAAGGAAATTGAACTAAATGATTTCTAAATTTCTTTCCAAATCTAAGTATTAAATTCTTTTTACAAATAAACAATCTTTAAGACAGTTTAAAATGCGGTGGCAGGAGTGTTTGAAGTATAACATCAAGATAATTAACCCACTTATGTATTTTGTTTTAAACTACACACTTATCTATAGGAAAATTGGGTTATACAGACTATACCCATAGAACATATAATTTTTATATCTATGAATTTCATAATATTACATAAATTATTGTTCACATTGCCTCTAAATCTTACTTAGGAAACAAGAGAGAAGACTTCTTTGTGTATAGCCTGTTAGATCCTTGGCAGGCAAAAGATAATGGGAAGTCCCCTGACCTAATCACAACCATACTCCTGTATTTCCAAAGCTGATTTAATTCAGTAACTTTTCAGATTTAGATGTAGTTCTATGATGATCTTAAATGTGAAGTGTTTTTTTTTTTTTTGAATTATCTTTATCTTCTATTTAAATGAACTTGACATGATAGCTCTCATGGCCTGCCAAGGATCCAGAACTTTTACCAGACATCCTGATCTTGTTCACAGTTATGATCCAAGGATGATGCTAGTGAGATTTTGGCTCTCTTCAGAGTGTTATTCTAGGCACCAGGTCAACTGTCTTCCCCTAACCCACTTACCTCTAGCAGAATAACCATTTGAGGAGGCCAGCTGGTTCAATAATTGTTCTCTGGTAATTATGCTGCATGTTGAAACCCCCAACATCAAAACATATATTCAGAGTTTGAGCTTAGAATGTATATAGACGTTTCCACACTCTATTCTAAAGTTGCATTCTCACTTTAAATACTAGCTTCTACTTTACTTGTAATAGCCTAAATCCAGTCCCTGATCACTATCACCTCCTTATTGTTTTATAATCAAATTTCTGCTATTTAATGGTATATATTATGCTATCTTTGACAGCTGCACAGAGCAGTGAATGTTCTGGTTACTCTTAGATTTATGGAGCTTTATTCAAACTGCTGCCTGGTCTCTTGACCTGTCAACAGTCAGGGGCGGATCAACAGAACTCTTCTCTTCACTGTGGGTTAGACAAAAGCCACTGATGAAATTCACTTCCAGTCACATAAAGTTCAAAGGCACTGGCCTGAGTGGTTCAAGTGTTTATTCAGGAACATGTGGATCTGATGAGTGTGAAGAGATTGGCGCAGTATGGCTCAGATGCAAGTCATTGAGTATAATTGATTTTTAATGGGCTGGCTACCTGCCACCAGATGTTCATCAATTAGGTACGCTTTAAAAATCAACACAGCTGCTTATTTCATGCTGACTATCGAGTCGCTGAGGTATTGTTACATAGAATAAGTCATATCTGTGCTGGGTAATCATACTTTCAGTTTGCTCTTGACCAGTCATGATCTAGGCCTATAATTATTAGTATCATATCTTTTCTCTCTCTCTGAATGCCCCGGTTGGAATAAAAAATCACATGGGCATTCTACATATTTGGCACACTGTTTCATGCACTGTACAAAGTAAACTAGACATAGGTTTTGCCTTGTAGCATCAAATAATTCATGTTAACATCATACAAAAAATAGGTCTTACCTCTGAAAACCATCAAATCTCAGAGCTAAAAGGAACTTTGAGATTTCATTTAGTCTAATATTTCTTCAGACTGGTTTGTGAATTGGTGAATTAATCCTTACTAACTTGCTTGTGCTTCTCCGGTTTGCAAAGCAGCATCTCAATGTCCTCCTTTGATTCTTCATTGCTGTTCCTCTCAACTTTTCTAGACTCTCTTTAGGGCTATTTTATTTCCTTATGTAACAGTAAAGCTCGTGTCCAGAGAGGAAATTTCTCTCCTTTGAATCAGTGTTTCCCCTACAACAATCTGATTAAATGACCTTATTGTTCATTATATTGGAACAGACAATCACTTTTAGGGAAAAGCAAATAACCATCCTAAAATATTTCGTAAGATAATTTAAGTTTACGTCTATAAGGAAGAAGACAGTATTTTTATAAGTGGATTTTCTACCATCTTAGTTATGTTATTTTGTATGAGAATATTAAAACATATATATATATATTTTTTTTTAATTTAAGCCTCTTCATGTTACACTATGCTATTTTATATAAGCTCCTAATGGATAATTTTGATTAGGTCTAGCCCAGTCCCTGCTTAGGGAGACCACATTTCCCTTCCGAATCTCCATTGATCTCCAGAAAGTATTTGCCCTCTAGTGGCTGCAGACTCTAATATGTAGCCATATATATATATGTGTGTGTGTGTGTGTGTGTATATATATATATATATATATATATATATATATATATATATATTTACTTTTTAAATTTAACTTTGATGTTTACCAAAATAATAGTTATAGAGGATTTTAAAAATCATATACTCCTAATATCTGTAATGAAACACAGAAATGTCATTTCCCATGACAATCACTTTCAATCTTTTGGTTATTACCTTTTGCAGTTATCTTCATATTCCTAAATAATGTATTTATTTTTAAAATTTTTTCTATTTTAGAATTTTTCCCCTTTTAGAACATTTTTCAGCAATCCTGTCACAGACGTGTTTTCTTTCTTCTCACAATTTTTGGTTAATTTGGCAAATGTGGTTCTCACCATGTCTGGTTAATTATTTACAATTTTTGGTAAAACAATCAGAGTTTATACTAGGTTATGACTTGGTAAATTTTGCTAAAGTTCAGCTGGGTAGTAAATTAGGATCATATTTGCTTTTCTAAGGAATCTTTTCTTATCTCAAAACCTCTTGATTTTCTCGTGGTTTCTTCAGCTTTAACTTTGTTTAGTTTTCCGTGCATCTGTCATTAATCCGGCAGCCTCAGCTTTCTCCCAAATCTATAAATCTCTCAGTTCGTTTTTGGATCATTTATAAGTTTCTTTTTATTTTCTTTGAAATGGCCTCATGAAGAGTTGGTCCTCCTATCCCAGTCTGTACCCTCAGGAAGAAGGCTTTGCTGTGGTTGCTGTGGTCGTGTTTTCTCCTCTCATCCAATGTTACTGTGATAAATCTAATGCCATTTTGATTCCTGACCTTTTGAATGTGAACGGCTTATTTCATTCATTTCGCTTTGTTTTCTTCCATACTGGATACTCTTCGCTGTCTCTCTTTGAACCGAGCATTCCGCGATTTCAAAACAATGTCCCCTGCTACAGGTCTTATTGCATCATTGTGTTCAAAAGTCACTGAATCCTTTTGATTTGGAAATTTACATTTTTGTGTCCAGAATTTGTCTTTAAAATAATTTAACAGGTAATATTTTTCCTTTTTTTTTTTTCTTTTTCCCTCATTCTGAACTTTAATTAGTCAGATATTAAGAAAATTTGGGGACTGAATCTCCAATTTTTAAAATCATTTTTCTTGTTACATTATCTTTTAATATTTCCTTTTATCTGTTACTGTTTTACTTATAGGAATATTCCAATTTTTATCTTAGGAAATGCATAAAGATTTACATTTTTAAGGTCAAATATTTATTACATCATGATATTGGAGTTACAGGTAATATTTATTGCTTTATTTTTCCATTTTTTCAAATATTATGCAATGTAAATTAAAAGTAGGTATGCAATGCATGTTTGTATATGTGTGCATGGGCCTGTGTGTATATATGCTTGCATAAATTCAGGGTCATATTAAACTACTAAATCCTAATTTTGTACTAGTATCCTATAAGGTAACTGTGTATCTCTTTCACTTTTTTTCATATTAGTAGATAAATAACTGTCCATTCTTTGTGATTTATAAATACTTGGGCAATAAATATGTACAATATGTTATTAATCATTTCCTTAGATGCATTTCTAGACAGAAATTAATAGATACACTGTTACTCATGTTTTTTATGACTTTGATACATTTCTCACATTGATTGCATCACTCTGACAGTGACTCCTCTGCCTCCCATTTCCACATACAGGATATTTGTGATTATATTGGGCTGACTCAGATAATCCAGAAAACCTTATTTTATGATCAGAGGATTACTAATCTTAATTCCATCTTCAACCTTAATTTCTCTTTGCCATGTAAACTAGCATATTCACAGGTTCCAAGGACTACAATATAGACATCTCTCAGCAGGAATTTTTCTGCCTACCACAGGCTCTTGCTTGTCCCTACAGGCTTCTAACCATTTAACGTTCTGTCCAACATTTCTATGTAGATATCTATTTGGCATCTCAAACCAAATTCAAAATGTAGCTCATGTTCTCCATCCCCCAGAATTCTGTTCTCAATTTAGTCTTCCATATATCAACTATACAAGTGAATAACCAAAAAAAAAATTATTGACTCCTCACATACTCTGTATCCCCATAAAATCCATCAGCAAGTTCTATTTGATCTATTTTCAAAATATAGCTAGAATTCAAAACTTCTCACCACTTGACTTCTACTACCAGTGCTTCAGAACATTTCTTAGAATATTATAAGTGTTAGTATTTCATGAATGAGCTAATGAATAACCACAGTCTTTCATAATTACTTGATCACATATATACATTTTTAAAATACCTTTTATGCTGTTCTACGATTTTGTTTGCTTGATTACATTTAAACCTTTAATTAAGCTATAATTTATTGGCTAATGATATATAACTCTGATTAAAAATATTTGTTCTCAATGCAAACTAAAGAGCATAAGGTTTATTCAGAATTCTTAATTGAAAACAACAGAACTTAAAAAAAAAAAAAAAACAACCCACTTTTAAATTAAGCTACTATGTTGAAAATCTAATTGGACTTATTACTGTTAGACAAGTCAATACTGCTTTAATACACATTTTATAAGCTTCTTGCTGAAATTGTATATTTCACCTAAGTATTTTATGACTGACTCATAAAATGTGGCACATACTTAATGTACACAACTCAGTGAATTTGAGGATAAGTATACATGTTGAAAACAAAAGAAATCATTAACTTAACGATCCAGTAAATGTATTACAAATATATACAGTTCAAAAAATCAGGAGGAGGGTGGATATGGATAAATCAGGTTGTAAAAATAAGTAGGACTCCTCAGAATAGCTACAACATTGAGCCTGACACTGCTATAACCCTATTATTCAAATTAGAAATTGGGACTTCTTTTCTTCTCTCTTTAATGATCTTATGATTTCCAGAAATTTCTTCTTAGCAAACATTTTATACTAACCATTCTCTATTTCATTAAATTAGTTAAAAAATACAATCAGTTGTAAATAAAAATTATACAAATAACTGTTAATGATTTAGATGTATTAGAATTTGTTTCATATTCTTTTAGTCGCTTAAATTTCCATGATGTTAAAGCCAGTGTCTCATTACGTTGGCATTTCCTTTTACATAGAAGTTGTGTTGATTACAGAGAGAAGTTGAACATAATATATGATATTTTTGAACTCTGTATAAATAGCAAAAGATTTTAAAAATTAAAATCCCAAATACTCAAGTAACTCCCTTTGAATGAGGAGGAAACCAAAGGACAAGATACGGTTCTTAATTCTTTGCAATTGAAATGTTCTTTCTATTTGATTACGTTTACTCTAAATGGCCAAACACAGTGCTGTTCCATCCTAGTTTGCAATGCATGTGACTCACACAGTTAATAGTAGTGGGTCAAACAGGAGTGACTAATAAGGCTAATAAGACTTATTCTATGTTGGAGCTAACAAATCCTTTATCAGTGCTTCAACCACTCTGCTTATGTGGCCTCATTGTTAAGATTATGCCTTTCATCTATGGAAACCAATTCCTTTCATATACAATTTCAGCAAGAAGCTTATAAAATGTGTATTAAAGCAGTATTGACTTGTCTAACAATAAAAAGTACAATTAGGCTTCCAACACAGAGCATTTCTAATTTGCATAAAAACCTTTCTAACCTATTCCTTTTACTGCAGAATATAACCAAAAGGTTATATTCTGTTCCATGCACCAGTAATTACTTTAAAATCACTAGATAGATGTACCTATGTAATATCGTACAGTTCTTTATGCAGATCATTAAAACTGAATTTATATGCAAGATATATCAATAGGAAAATACTATTAAAATCATTAGAAAAAAATGACCAAACACAATGGATTCTTTCTACATAATATCACATAATGTAATAATTTTAGATAGTTTCTTCTTGAGAGCCTCTCTCTTGGTAAAAATTATCTCAAGGGTAAGACTAAAGACACACTTTTATCACATCTTTTAGTTGGGGCCTCTGATCTACGCACTATAATTTTAAATGATAACTTTGATTTATTAGAAAGAGTAATTATGAACAAACTTTATATAAAAAGTAAGTAAACTCATTTGAAAGCTTAAGTGATTATTTTAAGAACACTGGAAGTGTTTTTGATGAAATACTTCCATTTCAGAGTACAGTTTGTTCCCAGGCTATGCATCATCCTTGTCTCATAAAATGCATGTCTTTATTGTGTACCTGAGAATATGAGTTCTAATTTTAAAACAATGGAAACTCTTGTATTTTTTTTGGTTCTTGTGCTCTTTGATTTCCTTAAGTGACTCCTAGGAGGAATAATTCAGAATGTGGCTGATTCTCAACTTCTATGCAAAGGTGGCATGAAAATGTTTTGTGACTTCTGCTGATAAGCCATTCGATGGTTGTTTAATAAAGAGCAGCACAGCTCCACCACAGTAACACAGAATGACATTGCCTCAGGTCACTGCAGGGCATGTCACATCATGTAGCACAACATAACCTGCTCCAACAGGTCAGGTGCCTGTTGCCTATTTGTAGGAAATACCTTACATTTCTCCTACAGAAGAGAGGCCATGTCACCAGGTATAACGAAATGTCAAATCTAGTTCTCGGTCCAAGGAATACCAACGGAAATCATTTCCTTCCCAATTACAATAGACTCTGTTTAGCATTGAGTTACTTAGAGTGTGTGTCATTAACAAGAATGTAGTTATGATTATTAGAAGTGAGTTGAAGGAAATCTGCTATAATTCACACAAATTTAAGACTGGACAAAAGTTTTAGTACAGGCAGAATGCTGTATTTTTTTTGAATGGCAATAAAAACAAAACAAAAGGAGAAAAAGAGTCATGAAGCAAGCAATAACGCAACTGCCTTCTTTTACAAAAGAGAATTACATTTTTCTAGGAAAAACACATTTGTAAATGGCTAAGTAAGTTTTTTCCTTTTAAAATTCCTATTAATCAAAATTATTTATTAGTGATTTATATTACTTCATTCCTGAATTATCAATTCAGGATGAATTGAATGCATTCAGGGCTGAGTGCATTCAAATATATATTAGAGCTGTAATACTCCATGCCTGCCGTCAGTGTGCTTAGTTGAATGAAGAAACAAAATGGACCTACATTGAACACCTGAGACTGAACACATGTTAAACTCCAGGTTTTTACCAATAAACCCTAGGGAAAGTAAAAGAATAGATCACATCGCCTGGAGAAGAAAAAAAGTTCTCAGAGATTTAAATTTGTTATTCCTTGCTGTGAGCTTAGCTTTCTAAATGCACAGGGAGATCCAAGTCTGTTACAAAAGTTTAGAAACACACTTGGCATGGGGAACTTTAAAAAAAATCTAACTTGAGTTTACTTATAAAAGTAAAGGGAATTTTCTTTTAAAGTATTTTATTATTATTATACTTTAAGTTCTAGGATATATGCACAGAACGTATAAGTTTGTTACATAGGTATACATGTGCCATCGTGGTTTGCTGTACTCATCAACCCATCATCTACATTAAATATTTCTCCTAATGCTATCCCTCTCCTAGCCCCCGACACCCCCCAACAGGCACCAGTTACATAGGTATACACATGCCATGGGGGTTTCTGCATCCATCCCCCTATCACCTACATTAGGTATTTCTCCTAATGTTATCCCTCCCCACTTTCCCCACTCCCTGCTATCCCTCTCCTACCCCCCCACCCCTAACAGACCCCAGTATGTGATGTTCCTCTCTTTGTGTCCATATGTTCTCATTGTTCAACTCCCATTATGAGTGAAAACATGTGGTGTTGGTTTTCTGTTCTTGTCAGTTTGCTGAGAATGGTGGTTTCTAGCTTCATTCATTTCCCTGCAAAGAACATGAACTCATCCTTTTTTATGGCTGCATAGTATTTCATAGTGTATATGTGCCACATTTTCTTTATTTCCTAGGTAGGGAAAATAATTATCTAGGGATAAAACTATAGAATTAATTACTAGAAAATTTTTGAAAGAAAATCATATAGCATGACTATAAAAATTCATGTTTATTGGAGACTCCAAAAGTGGGGAGATTGGAAGGAGAGTGAGAGTTGAAAAATTACCTACTGGGTACAATGTTCACTATTCAGTGATGGGCACACTAAAAGTCCAGACTTCACCATTATGAAATATATCCATGTAACAAAATTTCATTGTATACCTGAAAATCCTACATAAATTCATATTTAAAATGTTAACATGTGTTCATCTTAAAGATCACATGTATAACAAGTTATCTTTAATTAACTAGTACTACCTTGGCATGAACTTTATCTTATTTGGTGCAAATCAATTGATGTTAAAGGAGAATTGAGTCAAAAGAACAGCTTTAAGAAAAATATGAAACAGCTTTCTTGCAAGAGAGAAGAGTTTCATGTTTGTGTTAACTCAAGGGGTAACACTTTCTTCCTGGATCTGAGTGGTGAAATAAGGGGTAAAATGATGAAGGCAGACATTCATATTTTTACAAAGTAGTTTTGCTATTTCATCAGTAATACTATAGATTTTTCAGATCAAAAATAGAGATCAATATTACTTTTACTAATATGTTGTCATATAAGTCAAATCTGAGCCATTTCAGAATTTTCCATCACTTCAAATAATTTGTCATATTACCCACAAATTTTCTCCATTAGTATATATAATCAGGATTTGACTGTGCATATTTTATAGGTAAAAGGCAGAATATATGCATCAAGAAAGAAACATTAATAAACACAGTTGTCAGAATTCACTTCATAATTTTATTTTAAAGGACAACTGGTTTTCAGCTTAAATAAAACCTGTGACTCCAATACAAGTGTATGATTTGCTTAGTAGCAAATTGTATAAATATGAAATATTTGAAGTTTATGATAAACCCAACATACATATAGGCTTTCCTGTCTTATAATGAAAACTAAAAGCTTTAATCCAAATAGGCAAATTTTCAAAGTTGAAGAAAAAAAACTATTCAAAGTAATGGAATGTTGTGATTATTTCTTATCTGCTAATTTGTCTTTATTGTGCCAATGTTCACAACTATGTCTACAATTTTAAATAGTTACATAAGTAACTCAATTTAAAGGGACATAGATGAACATAAAAATAATGTTCTCCTTTTCTGCAAGCAACCTTGCTTTCACTTAAATATTACTAAACTATTCTGGGTTGATTCCTTTGAGCACAGAACTGAGCAGAAGTGCCCAGAAGCTGTAAACTACAGCTAAAAATGACTAGAGGAGCTCTGGAGGCTAATGGTCCACTAAGATGTTTCAGTGTTTGTGTCATCTTTGTGTACTTCTCTCATTTGGGGCCTCTTCTTTGTTTCCTTCTTTTCTCAAAATATCCAAAGAGGGAGGTGAATGAAAAGCACCTTTGGGATGACATTAGGATACTGGGTCATCGCATCATCTGACTCTCCACAGTCATCCACAGTTAGGCATCTCGTATGTTAGGTTATCTGATAAATTACAGAGCACGCTGGAGCTATCAGATGGCAACTCCTGAAACTTAACTAGTTAACAGTAGCCAAAAGAGAACCAAAACCATTCTTACATGATGAAAAAACTAATGAAGCAAGAATTCTACTTCTCCCCAATTCCACTGCTTTCAGATGGACTAGGGAAATAAATAGCACAGTTCCTTGTAAATTTCACAAAAACCTTTCTTTGGCATAGTAGAACAGTGGGAGAATGTGAGTGGGCTGTTCCATTTCTCTTTGGCTTTTAACTTAACTTGCAAAGAAAGTTCACACTATGTAAAGATTTTCACAGTTACGTACTAACAAGTCTGCAGGATTTGTTGCACTTATACAAGGAAGTCAGATTTGAAAATAAAATCGTTTTTCTGTTTGTGGATGCAACGATGAACATATGGTCAGCACCTGGAATTTATAGAGGCCTTTACCTAATAAAACCTTCTGAGGCATTCCAAGAATGACAACAAAGTGATGGCATGGAGCAGAGCTGCCAAAGGTAATCTTCTTCACCTCCTGGTTCTTTTAAAGCAGAAAACATAAAACTAACAACTTAGTACCCCCCAAATGCTTATGAAATGTGCATTAAAGAGGTGGAAACTCAAGTTCTCTGACAAAGGTGCCATTATATCATAACTATGAGTATCTTTCTGGATTGTCTCCGAAAGAACTGGTTTATGAGGAAGATGACTGATTGGTAAGCATACTATTAAAAAGTAGAGTTAGAGTGCAAGACCAAGTTCAAAGTTTATAAAGTTTTACTTAGAATGCATTTATATTGAAATGAATTCTTAAGTGATAAAACCACATAGAAAACTGACATAATGTTTTAAGTCTACTGAATGTAGCTGCAATTTAGGGAAATGTTATTTGCAAGGTAACTCTAAGCTCAGCATAAACTTTAAAGCTAAGATTTCCAATCAGTAAAAGAAAAGTTGATGAGACCCAGATTGAGGAGGAAAAAGACTGTTAAGGCATCCGAACTACTTCAAATAATATAAATGTGTTTATACATATAAATGAAAATAACATAGCCAAAAATACTTACTATGTTTTGAAAACAATATTTTTCAAGTAACAATGCTATTTTAATCAAAAATTCCAATTAACCAAAATCCTGAGCCTTTCCTTACCCCATTTCAGACCTCAGAAGTTTATAATATCTAAACCAATATTCAGTATTTTAATGACATATCTCCAAGTCCCTCAGTGCTAACACTCTACTCCTCTTGAGTCAAAGTCAGATGGGCAGAAGAAAGAGATTATTTCTTCCACAAACATGTGAAAAGACACTAAGTACCAAAAATGCCTCTCAGAGACCAAAAGGAAAAACCAAAATAACTCTCCCGGTCTCCCAGAAAATCAGCCAGTTGACACCTTCTACAACTGTCAGATAACATACCACCATCAAAACAAACAAACAAAAAAAATGTGGTTTCAGCATGGAGAAGAGAAGAACCCAAAGGCTACTGGACTTGCTGTAAAGAGGGTACAGAGGAGTCTGTGGGGTGGCTGGGGTGTGCATGCTAAGAACAGAAATAGAGATGTACTCTGTGGTGGTAGAGAAGACTATGGCAGAAATGATGGCAGTCAAGAATTAAGAATGATGGGTATAATCTTAAATTACATTTTCTTAGAGTTTCTTGCAGGTGGCTGGCAAGATGGCTGAATAGAAACAGCTCCAGTCTGCAGCTCTGAGTGAGACCAATGCAGAAGGTGGGTGATTTCTGCATTTCCAACTGAGGTACCTGGCTCATCTCATTGGGACTGGTTAGACAGTGGGTGCGGTCCACGGAGGGCAAGCCAAAGCAGGTTGAGCCATGCACACACATCTACAACAACCTGATCTTTGACAAACCTAACAAAAAAAGCAATGGAGAAAGGAGGCCCTATCGAATAAATGGTGTTGGGAAAACTGGCTAGCCATATGCAGAAAACTGAAACTTCCTTACACCTTATATAAACATTAACTTAAGATGGATTAAAGGCTTAACCATAAGACCTAAAGCCATAAAAACCCTAGAAGAAAACCTAGGAAATACTATTCAGGACACAGGCATAGGCAAAGACTTCACAACAAAAACACCAAAAGCAATTGCAACAAAAGCCAAACTTGACAAATAAGGTCTAATTAAACTAGTAAGCTTTTGCACAGCAAAAGAAACTATCATCAGAGTGAACAGGCAACCTACAGAATAGGAGAAAATTTTTGCAATCTATTCATCTGACAAGGGCTAATATCCAGAATCAACAAAGAACTTAAACAAATTTACAAGGAAAAAAAAAACATCAAAAAGTGGGTGAAGGATATTAACAGACACTTTTCAAAAGAACATGTTTTTGCAGCCAGCAAACATATGAAAAAAACTCATCATCACTGGTCATTAGAGAAATGCAAATCAAAACCATAATGAGATACCATCTCATGCCAGTTAGAATGCAGATCATTAAAAAGTCAGGAAACAACAGATGCTGGAGAAGATATGGAGAAATAGGAATGCTATTACACTGCTCTTAGGGGTGTAAATTAGTTCAACCATTCTGGAAGCATTCTACTATAGACACTTGCACACGTATTTTTATTGCAGCGTTACTCACAGTTGAAAAGACTTAGAATCAATCCAAATGCACATTAATGACATACTGGACAAAGGAAATGTGGCACATATACATGATGGAATACTATGCAGCCATTAAAAAGGATAGGTTCATGTCCTTTGCAGGGCCATGGATGAAACTGGAATCAATCATTCTCAGCAAACTAATACAGGATAGAAAACCAAACACTGCATGTTCTCACAAATAAGTGAGAATTGAACAAGGGGTCCAGTTTCAGTTTTCTGCATATGATGAGCCAGTTTTCCCAACATCGTGAATTAAATAGCACATCCTTTCCTCATTGCTTGTTTTTATCAGGTTTGTAAAAGATCAGATCATTGTAGATGTGTGTGCATGACCAACCTGCTTCAGCTTGCCCTTCATGAGCTGCACCCACCATCTAACCAGTCCTAGTGAAATGAGCTGGGTACCTCAGTACACAGCTCATCTCAGTACACAGGGAGGGAAACATCACACACTAGGGCCTGCCGTGGGGTGGGAGGACTAAGGAAGGGATAGCATTAGTAGAAATACCTAATGTAGATGACAAGTTGATGGGTACAGCAAACCACCAGCATATACACCATATATGGCATGTGTATAACTATGTAGATAACCTCCATATTCTGTACATGTGTACCAGAACTTAAGGTATAATTTTTTAAAAAAGAAAATTAACAAAAATGAAAAAATCATATACCATTCTTTCCCACAACCTATTGATCATAAACTATTGCCCTGTAGCCAATGCCTAATAAATAAACATTTTAAAATTAATGTGGAGCTGGAATTTCACTCACCAAAAATGCTATAGGACTGAAACATTGTGGTTTATTAGAGGTCTTCTATTACACATGTGTCCAGAGTTTAGAATTCCTTTATTTTACGTGTGCTCATTAATTTAACTTAAATTTAAATTCATTTATAATTTTAAAAAATGAAGACTTCATAGAAAATGCTGAATACCGTTTTTTTGGCAAAAAATCAAAGTTCTGGCCAAACATTAAAATTAAGATTACAATAATAGCAAATAGAGAGCTTAAAGCAAATTCACAGCAAAAAATGACCAAAGAATTAGGAGGAGAGTTAGCAGCAAATACTGGTCATAGAAAGCACAAAATTTTTTTAGCCAATGCCAATCATTAAAATTAATGGAAAACTCATAGCAATTGCTAATAATTGATGTCAATAGAAAATTGATAGCACATGCTGATCAGCAATGTTAATGGAAAAATTCTCACTCCAAACTGCTCGTTTTCAGATGTCATCTCTGAATAGCAAAAGCTGTAAGTGTGAGTTTTGACTTGTATGTTGACATTTTTCATTTCTTTGAATTAATCACATGTATGTGATATGAAATAGGCACAGCCTACTGTGGCAACAGGGGTTTAATCATAACTCCAAATGTATTTGAAAAGTGTATTTCTTACGACTTTGGTGCCTTGAAAATGAAAGCCATCACCTGCTAATTATGCACAGAATCCCTGAGAGCTGTCTAACATGATAATCTAGTGTGCAGATTTGGAATTGTAAAAGGCCCCTTTTCTTCTTAGTGAATATCAAATGCCACTGGTTTTATCAGTGCATAAAGAAGTCAACAATCTTACAGATAATAGGTACCGTGAAATTTAAATTTTCTTGTACTCTAAGTAAATAAGGAGTTACTTTACACTTGATCATAGTCTCACATTTATTTCTGTTATTTCAAGTTTGCTGGGATCAATTATTGGGAAGATTGTTCAGGATAAGCTATCCATGTATACAAATGATCATGCAGGTAATATCAATTAGACCACCAGGAACTGTGTGTGTAAAGATGGAACCAGAAATGATGTCATGTAATTAGGTACTATTTGCCATCAAACTTTCTGTTGCAATCACAGACGTTCATTTCTACCTAAGTATTCTTGTACCTCCAGGTTATGCACAGCCTCTCCCATCTTCCTTCTTATTATTCAATCATCTATCCTTCTTGAGTACCCCAAACTTATTTGTCTGCAATGCTCAGCCCCAGTTCCACCTCTGTTATGGGACAAGTTTTGATTATCCCTTGATTTCAAGTATTTGCATAAGAAAGCACTCACTCTGTATTGCAGATTTGATACTCATAGTGTCCTGTATTACATGACACATAATTACTTAAATCTTAATCAGCCCAATCTATATCTCACAATTAGATAGAAAACTCCTTTTAACAAAAGGAATCTCATATTAATCTTGCCCACAGTGTATAATTCTCAGTGACTTACACAAAAGAAAATGGCATTAAGAAAAATAAATGAGAGGAACACTGGAACCAGAGTCAGAAGGTCTAGATCTAATTATCAGATGTGTCTTTAAAAACTCTGAGAAGTTTCCCAAGTTACCTGATCCCTGTGACCATCAGTTTTCTCATCCAGTGAAATGGGAGAATAATCACATGTGTGAACAGGCTTTGAAAATATATCTCTTTATTGTAATAAGTGCTTAATACAGATTTGAGCATTGAAGACTACAGTTTTTAGCTTCTTTTGTGGAAGACAGTACAGAAAATCTGCAAATAAATAAGAATGAAAAATAATATCATACAATATTATAAGTAAAGGGAAAATCAAGTGCGAGGGGAGGGGGAGAAGTCCCAAATCAAGCCTAACAACTAACATGAGAAAGATGGTCCATAGCTCTGAATCCTGACCTAGTTAACAGCTCAGTAAGACCAGCATTTAATATGTCTACACAAACAAGCTAGTTTAAGTGTAAAATTATCTTTGAATGCCAGCATGATGTCAAAATCTCATTAGTTGCTCTAATGAAAGATATATGATTGTCCTCAAGAAATTTCAATGTAAACAGAATAATCCTTCCCGTTCTTTTTTAAATGTAAGGTAATGATTAATGAAATAGAACATGTGAAATGGTTTAGATTATAAACTCATGAAATCTCAACCTTGAGTGTTATTTTGACTTCAAGACAAACATAAGAATAGTCATGAAGACTCCAGCTTTACTTGTATATATGTGTAGACTTTCCCCTAATGAAATATTAAAATAAAAAAAGATTTCAGTTCATATGCCATTTTGAAATGACAAAATCTGGATTATTGATTCAATGAAAGTCACAAAAAACAGCAAGTAAAATAGAAAACATTAGCCTCATCTAAATAGGGTACAAATTATCTTTTATTTACCTTTTACTTTTGTTTTTTATAAATAATATGATAAAAAGGAAAAACAAGATAATTTTTGATATGTAGAATAGTAAAGACAGAGAAATACGTAGGGCTTGACAAAAATCTGACTACCTTCTAATATCAGATTCATTATCAAATGAGTGAAATGCTAATTTAAAATGAGTAGACACAGTAAGTGGAAGAAAGAACATCTGTAAACAATCAAATTCAAACTTTTGAAATACTACATGCCATGTAATAACCTCCATTATCAAATATCTGTAAACATTGGATAGACCATTGCAAACAAAAAACCAAACAAACAAAAATGCATGACTAAAAAGGTCAAGATTTAAAAAAGAAAATCACCAAGAACCAAAAATGAGAAGAAACAGCAAATTAGAACTGATACTGTGGCTGTCTTTGGAGGATATTCTGTACGAGGGAATCCAGAAGCTTGACTTGTAATGTCCATAAAAGAACAGTAACAAAACTTAAGGCTTGCAAAAGTTAAAATATTATAATCAAGATCCCTTGCACTAAATCCCAAAATTTAAATGTCTGCATGCCTAACAAAATGGCGAATTGGGGGAAAAAAAATCAACACAAGGCGACCCCAAGAATTCTCTGTTTCAAACTGGGCTTGAATGAAACAAAAATATTTCCCTGAGAATGTCATCAAAGAACTGTATCTCTCATGACTCTGGAGATAAATTTTATATTATCTGCATAGTATCCAAACCCTTACGCTTAAGCATTTACATAAAAATTGTACCGGGGCCATGCTCAACCCTAGTGTACCTAGCAGAAGCAAACAAATTACCTATTGGAAAAACATGGCTTCACTTCCTGAATGCTCCATTGAATATACACTCACAACCTGAAATTACAAAACATCTTATAGTAGAAGAGTAGACATCACCCACAGTAGAATTAGACTCCGAACAACTTACTATAACTACTAGGAAAATAAGATAAAAATTAGTTTAACATACATTAAGTCCTAAAAGTAATCAAACCACAAGAAAGGATTAAGACTACCTACAAAGAACACCCAGATGTCTTAAATAATCAACTCAAATTTTTAGAAAAAACAAACAGTGATTTGAAAATTCAATGCATACATTAATAATAGACTGGACACCAGTGAGGAGAGAAATTATATACCAAAAAAATACTACTGAGCAAATTACTCAGAATGCAGCACAGAGAAATAAAAAGAAATAGAAAAAGGTCAAGGAGAAGTTAAGACATAGGGGTGCAAATCAAAGTGTAGTGTAAACATAAATGTACTTCTTGAAGGAGAAAATAGCAGAGATATTGACTTTATCCTTATTCTGAGGCAATGACAGAAGTTTTTACCCAATTAAAAAGGACTCTTAACACTTAAGCATAGGTCATAAGGTAGATGAAAATAAATATACATCATAGTGAAATTACAGAACAAAAAATTCAGAGTAGATCTGCAGAAGACTATTTACAACACCTGTAGATCCTTAATTTATGAATTTCTAAAGATGACTTTTGGAAGAAAGGAAGCCATGACAAGCACTTGGGGTTTTATTCTGAGTGTTGCTGGACAGCAAGATAGTGTTTTATAAAAGAGAATGGTGTAATTTAACTTATAGTTTTAAAATACTGCTCTGAATTCTATATGCCTAATGAATTATAAGGGCAGGAAGGGCAGCTACAAAGCAATTGCAGAAATCCTAGATGGGGAACAATAGTGGGTGGTAGTAACGGGGGAAGTTCTCAGAGACGGAACACAGTTTGAAGGTAGTCAACCATCCTTGCTGAAGTATTGGAAGTCGTATCTGAGCAAAGTGCTGAGTAAAGCATGACTTTCTGGCCTGAGCAACTGAGTTCATTGTGCTGCCTTTTATAAAGACAGAGAATCATGGAGGAGAAGCAGAGTTGGAGGGAGGGGAAAAATCAAGACTTTTTAGCACTTTATTGTGTGCTTCTGATGCACAGATTTCTTAGCACTGAAATATGTGCTAACTCCTTCAACCTTCACTACAACCCTGGAGGAAGGAATTCCCTTTAAAGATGAGTAAACTGAGGCCTAGAGAAGTTAACTCCCTTGCTAAATATCACCAGCTGTTTGACTTCAAAGTCTCTCAAACACTGCTCTCTCCTGCCTCTTAGGATTAGCCTCTTTCAAGCTGAGATGTATGTTTACGCCATCAACCACAAAAAAGGGAGGTTTTTGAAAATTTAATGATGAAATATGATATGATTTGGCTTTGTCCCTGCCTAAATCTCATCTTGAATTATAATTCCCACAATTCCTACCTGTCATGGGGGGAACCCAGTGGAAGGTGACTGAATTACGAGGGTGGGTCTTTCCTGTGCTGTTCTTATGATAATGAATGAGTCTCAGATCTGATGGTTTTACAAACGGGAGTTCCCTGCACAAGGTCTCTCTCTTGCCTGCCACCATCCATGCAAGATACAACTTGCTTCCCCTTGCCTCTCACCTTCTGCCATGATTGTAAGGCCTCCCCAGCCATGTGGAACTTTAAGTTCAATAAACCTTTCTTTTGTCAATTGTCCAGTCTTTACATATGTCTTTAAACAGCAGTATGAAAATAAACTGATATAAAATAGAAAAAGAGCTACAGCAGTGGTTCTCAACTTTTTGTGTGTTCGTGGACCATTCTCAAAATCTAAAATTTTTGGCATCAAACTTGAAGAGACTGAAATCAAAGCAAAATAACTGTCCTATAGCACAGCGGTGTCTCATAGTACTAATGAAAGCATCCACAAGCATAGAATGTTCCCTTGATTTCCCTTCAGCACTGTGCACAAGAGCACAACGTTTTATGGCCCTGGACATTCCTAAGTCTCTGTGAATGAGGCAGGAAGGGAAAGGACACAGATGTCAGGCTGACTTTCCAGCAAGTTGATCAGAATATAACCTCCATGAGGGCAGAGATTTTTCTGTTTTGTTTCCAATATATCCAATAGCTAGAACATCATGTCAATATAACAAGTACGTAACAAATATTAATGGTATGAATGTTTAAAAGTTGTACCCTGCTCCAACCCCAAATGACTGATGGCTCTCAAAAATCTCACAAAAAATCATATTTAATACAAGCAAACAAAAAACTCAATAGCAAATGCAAATTGTGTACATTGATCAAAATTTACAGAACCTGTGAAGATTGGAGCATTTCTGAGTAGTAATGGAATAGATGAACATCATTAAGCTAGAACATTGCCTTTATCATACACAAAAACCCATAAATTGTAGGTTTTGAAGCAGTGATCAGTCTATGCTTAAGAAGGCTTCAGAGAAAGTAGTGTCCTTGATTGAGAGCCAAGTTTTGATTTACAATAAAAGACATAAATGAATGTCAAGCAGAAGAATGAAAGATAGGAGATTTTGGTTTTAATGAACTGATAATTTCAGAAAGATCAATAGAAAGAGTCACTGGATGTTAGTAGTAAACAGAAAAACAAAATAAGGAATTAAACAGTTGTAGAAGGGATTTTATCAGTACATGATATGATACCTAACCAGGGCTTTACACTTGAAAAGGTAGCCAAAGATGACAGATTTAAGGAACATGGTTGTGATAACTTTTCTTTGAAGCTGGTAGTTTGAAGAAGGTCAATTGTTTATGCATCCTGATGATGTTAGCCCCAGGTTTATTGCTCTGCACTCAGTAGGGCATGTCCCTGAGAAGTTCTCCTGGTATCTGTTGAATATAATTCCACCAATCCATGATATTTGTCATGTGTCTTAGAGTATATACTACCAGTCCCTCGTATTCTGACCTTTCAACTTGGGAAAAAAATTACTTGGATTCCAGAATTCTCTACTCTAAATCTAACCATGTGACCAGAGTTTGCTAGGAGGCATAAGGCTCTCAGCTGTAACTCGAGTTGTTTTTTAGATCCAGGAGAAAATGCATGTTGGACAGAGTTCTACACAGATGGTTAGAGATGAGATTTGCAGGAGCCCATATGCCTCCTACCTGGCGGAGTTATAGCAGCATGTGGTGATGACAAGTTTTAAGTCTTATAAATGGGAGGTCCTGAAGGGGTTTTGAAAGAGTTTTCCTCCAGTGGCTGAGGGCAGGATTGAGTGAGACCCAGGTTGCTTCCACTTAGAGGGAGTTGTATTGGTTCAAGATGGCTAGAAAAATTAAGCTATGTTCTTCAACTCCCCTTACCAAGTATAAGTCTTAAACAGTAAAAATTGCACAGTACTATATTATCACATATCATTATCCCAATCATTGTAAGAAAGCTGCATTTCTTCTTTTCTAATGCTAAACAAATTTGGCCTTCTCTGTAGTCATTTCTTAATCTTCAGTGATATCAACACTGTTCCATATAAGAAAAAAAATCAACAACTGAGATCTCCCTGTAGATGATGTACAGACTCCCATTTTCTTAGGAATATGAATGTAGGTGACTGTTGGGGGTGGGTGGATGAACGTGGGGAGGTGGCGGTGTGTAAGAAAGCATGTAGGCACAGGTACATTTACATGTTGTTTTCATGTCATGGTTTTAAGTTTTAAGAAAATAGAAAACAACAGTAAACAGTAATCGTTCAAACGGCAATGGCATTTTAACTGACATTTTTTTCTGTTCACAAATATTAAGACACTGTAAGGAAAGGATCACATTCACCCTCTTTAAAGAAATGAACCAAGCTTTTCTATCACTACTTTTTACACTGGTTCCACGCGGGTGGTCTTTTATTTCACAGGGAATATTAATCTCCTGTTATATGTGACAACCACTACTGTGTGTCATCTCAGTACAGTACAATAAAGTGACTCCAGAGTTTCCCTCTAAACTTAGTGACCAGCCTTCTCATACTGTGACAAATGTTTATGGATTCTTCTAATTACACGTCTGGTTTAAAGCTAAGATACCAAGAGAATACAGTTCTCTTTTGTAAAGTTCCCATGGTTTTTCTATAATAATCAATTACCATAATGAGTTTTTTTAAAGCTTCCATTCATCATTTTCTTAAAATATATAAACTACCCGGGATAAAGATAAATAGCCATAGTCAGCATACCCTGAGGCACACTACAAAAGGCCTCCTTTAAATCAAAATCAACTGGAAAACATGTTGGGTTTTATTTCAAAGTCAATCCTGCTTAAGTTTAAAAAAATGTGTACAACAAAAAAAGGAGCAAAAGAAAACTCATGACAAGCCAGCTTCATAAGAGGACACAAGACAATACATCATTATTACAATTATCTCTGTAGTTCACATATATTTGTTAAATGGGTCTCACCAGCTAGTTCTTGTGCCATTAAAGCTAGGAACTAAATCTCTACGTAGGCCTTTCCTTACCTATTTACCTATTAGCTCCTTCTGTTCCTTGAAAAACAGCACCCACACCAGCAGTTATTTGGCACATCTCTATCTAAACCAGGGCTTTTCAACCTTGTCACTATTGCTATTTGGAGATGTGCAATTCTTTGTTGTATGAAGCTACTTTGTTCATTGTAGGATGTTTGGCAGCATCTCTAGCCTCTATCCACCAAATGCCAATTGCAGATACCTCTCCACCCCTCCCCCAAATTATGACAACTAAAAATGTCTAGACATTGACAAGTGTCCCAGGGTGGGTGGGACAGATGTCCATTCCCATTTGAGAACAACCACTCTGAACTTCTACAGATATGAAATGTGAGAGGATTCAGTAAGACACTCTATAGCTTTAAAATGGCATAAAATTGAGAAAAGTAAGGTAAGGCATAGCAAGATGACTTAGCTGACTGAATCACAGAAAGGATAACATGGGATAAATTTGGGTTATGGTGGAACAGAGAACGACAATGGCATGGAAAGATTTTTTATGTTATTTAAGCAAGATTGTCAGGTTTGTTTTTTTTTTTTTTCCTCTCATTGTTATTCCCTAAATGTGGACTTTCTACAAAATATATTCTTCAGACTCTTGCTCTTTTTTTCTCTACTCTTTCCCTCTGGTGTCTTATATACTCATGTGTTTGTCATCTACACTAGGAAGCTGTGTCAGCCTTCATTGCTTTTCCTGATTTAAGACCCTAATCTAAGACAACTGTCATATGCTTGCACCCAATATCCTCTATACCACCATACTTTCTGCTCAGGCTACTATTCTTCCAGGCCTTGAGGCTCCCAAATTTATGCCAATGGACATAGAAATAGAAGGATTTTAAAGAAAATTTTGCATTGCTTACACTTGCCCTCATGTTTTGTTTTGTTGTTGTTGTTGTTGTTGCTGTTTTTATTTCATTCTTCTGTATCCTATATGCTACCTGATGAGGCAGAATAGGGAGTATAAAAAGATTTGAAATTTCTAAAAATATTTGAGTTGTCCTAGCTTTGCTTTATTTTAGCTGCATTACATCAGATAAATCATATTCCATAGTCTGAATTTTTAACATTCAAAATGAGGCTTTCTCCAAAGGTCTTTATGTAGATCAAATAAGATACCACATTCAGGGATGGAAAAACCACCCAATAAAATGTCTGACGTTTCATATTACATATTTTATAATTTAATAGTGTTTATTTGCCTGCAAAACTTTTTATTTTCAAATGAAATGGGGGACATAATGTCTAATCATTATATGTAAGAGGATACCCCCTTAAAATATTTTATATAATTATTAACATAAACAACTGTATTCCCTGTATTATTGCCCTCTGACTTCCTGATTCTGAAAGCTTCTCATTTCTTGTTCTCCCACATAATTCTAAAGGAGTATTTTAGATAACCTTAGCTAGAATCCTGAGTTCCAAACAATAACCTCTGAGATGTTCCTAAAGGTATACTGTCCTGATTAACCTTTAAACTGGAGCCATTATCTGCACATCTGAAGGAAAATAAGAGTTTCATCTCAAAAGGCATGCATAAGTTACTAGAAACTACAGTCAGCCCCCTGTAACTAGTATCTTTTGCATATCATAGACCTTTGAAGACATAATTTTTAGATAAATGATACTTGATTTGGTCCTTATTTATGAAGGAAAATGACTGAGTTGCCTCAAAATAAAATATATCCAATGACAGTAACTTACACAGAACATTGAGTTTATGGAAAAAGCAGTGGTCCAGAGGAATAACTTCTTTATTTATATCATGATTTAAAAAATGCTACATTTAATTTTAATATCATCATGAGCAGTATTCCCCGTTTGATAGGCCTCATTACACTGCAGTATGTATAGTATTTGCCTTATTTAACAATTTTTATCATTTAAGAATAGGCAATGCGCGCACACACACACACACACACACACACACACACAAAAGTGATAGACGTGCGGTCTAGAGCCTCTTAGCTCTACAAAAATTTGCCAGGAGTTATAAAGAGTAATGAAAAATAAAGACAAAAAGTTTCTTTGGTAAACTCTATGCCCATGATTTGATTCATTCAGAAGCCAAAAACAATGCTTATCCATTATATAAGTAACTGCAATTACTATTTACCATAAAGTATCCCTCTGCTTTTCTTCACAGGTATTGCTTATCTTTATATACCTAATTGGATTAATCAAATTTGTGTGAACATCATCTTCTGGTCACTCTTAGACTCTTCCTCATAACTTTTAACAATAGTTATCCTTCCCATCTTTTCCGATGTGAAGCATCCTCAATCAGGGACTCCTTTCTAAAGTTCTCTTAAAATGTAAAAATGCAAAGCCTGTAAACAAAAACAGCACTAATGTAGAAAGTTCCACACCCCAAATAATTCCTGGACTAATTAACAAAAGAAGGAAAAATTATGAATCAAAACTTTTCACTTATTCATTCTTCAAAGTTTTTCTTATTTTTATTTCAGTTATATTTTAATTTTCCTCTTGCAGATATTCATGTTTGGATTTTATTAATATTTACTTCACTCTTGTCCCTATCATATTATTTATAGAATCTTATGCTTTAAAGTCTTGCTTTGTACAGATTTAATTGTACTTTTATATCACATGCTGTTTCAAAATGGTTTTTAAAGCACTGGCCTCTTATTAGGTGATATTAGGTACATATAAGCTCTGGCATGCTTCTGATTCTGGTAGAATATTTTAAGTTCTCTAGGTCTTAGCACCTCTGCTGTAAAAAAAATATATTTTGGCTAAATATTAAAATAAGAATTATTAAAATATGTTACTAAGTAGCTAGTCATTAAATCTCTTTTAAATAGAAAATTTTTGACTTTATGACTAATGGAATATTCAAACAATATCCAGTGCTCTGTTCAATTTATTATGTCTTCTTCACCCTCACTAAATATAAACTACCTAAAATAACAGGGACTTTGTTTTACTCACAGTTAAACTCATAGCATTAGAACAGTGCTGTGGCATAAGCTCAAAAAGAATAGGCAGAATTGTATTAAATTGACAAATATAATTCACATTCCTAACTATCTTAGCAATTCTCATCAATTGAATGTACTTTTTTGTTCTCATTAAAATTAAAAATTACTTCACTCATATTAGAAATCCAGTTTTTTTAAAAAAAAGAATCTTATCATAAGTCAACTGTCTCAGAGATTTTTAAAGGAATAGCTTTTACTTTTAAAAGAATAATGCTTCAATTCATCTACCTTATTCTGCTACAAAGAAGATCTATTGGAAAGTAAAAGGATTTGTGTGAATAACTCATAAAAAGCCATATTAGAGCCCTTTGGGTTAATTTTTCAAAATGGTATACAGTGTTTTAACGGTGGGATTCTCATTGACTAATGGGAGCCATGCAGCTCACACCACATATGCTCTTTGAAAACGTATCTCTAAGTGTTCTGTCACTAACCCTTATAAAATGGTACACTTTATTTCTAGACATATAAACATAATCATGTTTATGTCAGTACAATCATGATCTCTTTGTGCCATCATAACTCGTTTTCATTATGCTATCACTAGCTTTATGTTTGCATAAAGACCCAATTTTTAATGAATGTTATTAAGACATGCATGTGTTTGCTTTATCACATCTGATTGTGACAAGACACTGTTGTCGTGACAAGAAAAAAAAATCCTTCTACATGTATATTTGCATTAGAAATCCATCACTAAGATACTTATTTATGTCCTTATAGATACAGCTCTCCAATACAGATTCACAGTTCGGGAAAAACATGGCAGTGTGATGTCTTTTTGTCGCAAATCAAATATAGTTTCAGCACCTTACTGGTCTACTGTAAATATATGATTTTTAATAAAACAAGATTAAATATTTAAACATTTCTTCACCAAAATGTTAGTTATTACCTGCAACCCAGTCACGGTCCTAAATTTCTCTAAATATAAGGTGTCTACTATGCCAGATTGTATGATGACTTCACAATATGGGCAAAAGTTCACTAGAAACCATAAGGTGGTTTCTAATAAAGTCAGCTATTACATACTACAAAAAGTTATTACATAGTAATTCATTTCAACAGTTCAAAAATGTAAAATAATTGAAAAAGTGAATGGGCTACATACATTAAGCCCTCTGAATATTTTGCTAGTGTTTAAGCAATACTCACAGGTGTTTTATTATCACAGGGTCTTAGCACTAGCAAGGATATCAACGATCTCATAGTCCAACTTTTCCTTATTCCACTCCATTTTCAGATGACCAAACTCATAGAGAATGATTAAACTATGTTGCTCATAATTTTCTAAATTCTATTAACATGTGGCTCTAAAATCATTTTACTTTTAAAACATTTTTTGGACATTTTCTGGAAATAATTTACAGAGAGAGTTTATCAGTTTGTGGACAAGTGAAGACTTCACACCCTCTGCTCATCCTACATACAATTGAATATAAAATGATTAAATAGTAATTCCCTGAAGATTTTACCTGTGTACAGATATTCATTTGGCTTTGAGTAGGTGTTACAGAAGCCAATGTTTCTGCTTAGTGGAGAAACCATTGATAGCATAGACTCAAGACAATACATAAGATGCCTATATCATAGCCACAACTCAGGCAGACACACAAGAAAAGCGCCTTTGAAATCAGCTCCAAGTATGATGATAAGACAGATGCTTTCTCACTACTAGCAACCTATGAGTCATGTTATCTTTGTGGGTCTTAAGTAATCCACTCAGAGACCGGCCCATTAAGATGCAGAACTTCTATGTCTAAATGGCAATAGAACACAGTAAAGCAGATCAACTGCCCTCAGTGGTGACTTAAGTTAAAGAAAACAGGGTGTTTGTAGGAAGGCAGGGCAGTGGCTGATTGAGTGGGGCTGGAGATGTGGATTTAAACAGACTGAGAGGCCATGGAGGATAGAGATAGAAAAATACATCTAAGGGAGATTTATGCGCGACTGTAAGAGATAGTCATGTAATACCGGAGTTCAAATACAAGTTGGGAGAAAGAGTAAAATGGAATCCTGAACACATCCTTGAATCATTATTTTTACCATCCAATTGACACACGCGTGCACACTTGCACGCGCACACACACTCAGAAAGAGACAGAGAGAGAGAAGCTCTATGTGGGCTTGACTAGCTCACTGGAACCTGAAGTAAGGTTGACTTTGTATGTTCTTTTACATATTGTGTGAGTGCTTGACTGGCTAATGACTGCACCAGTTTATATTGGACTATACCACCACGTCCCTCCATGTTGAACAACATCATAAATCACAAAGAAGAGGACCAGTGAAATATAGTTGATGCAGGAGGAGGGAGAAATCTAGGCTGGACTCATTTTTTTAAAAATTCTCTTATATCTCTTAAGATTGTTATTCATTCTAATATTGGAAACTCATAATAGAATCCCAATCTAAATAATTTGTTTCATATGCTTACAGTAATTGTAAAAGGGATGGTGTATAGTTATTTCTCGGTGTCGTAAGTAAATCATTTGTAAGTAACATCTTCAGGAAGTTTATGGAGTCCTATAATATTAGGTACTATAATATATATCATTTTTATTACATAGATTGTATACTACTGTCTTATATTATTCTAGAAATGCCTTCAACTGACAAAGAATGTGATCAGCCAAGCAGCAATATGGTATAATGAAAATTTATCAATGATTATCCTTTGCTAAAACTGCACTTATACAGACAGACTAAATTACCATTAAGGTTGATCAACTTAGATAAATTATCTGCATGGACAATTAGACTCAGCATTAAGGGTTAACCTATAAAGTTTTATTGAGTGATGAAAACACCACCAGGCAGAGTCAAATATTAAAAATCTCCCAAGATTTCTAAGAAGTCTTTACTCTCCTTGTGATCTATTTCTCAGGCTGTACCATGGAGAGGTACTAGTACATAATGGTTTATAGCATGAGTTAAGCCCATGCTACATACAGTGTAGCATATGTTCATTAGTTAAAATTTTGCCTCCACCACTCATTAGTTGTGTGATTGTGCAAGTTACTTAACATCTCTAAACCTAGTGAAATGAGGTTAATAACAGTGGTTATCTCATCTATGTAGACAGCTTGCCCAAGTGGACAGCAAATTTAATAGATGCTCAGTAAATTTCATTTGTATTATTATATTATTTACTATGACTACAGACTAATCATATGTCCATCGACTGTGACCTGTGTTTCCCCTATTCCTCTTCATTTGCATTCCTAGAGTTTCCACCTTGAAATTTGCCTTGGTGACCTAATTTAGTTATTACATTCCTGACCTTTTTTAATATTTTATATTCTAAGAACATGATCTATACTTTGGCAACCCCAGCCTGAAAAGCCAACATTGACTTCTGATATTTGATTATTTTCGTTGGTATTCATGACAGATATAGTTTGTCTGTTTGTCCCCTCCAAATTTCATGTTGAAATATAATCCCCAAAATTGGAGGGAAGGCCTGGTGGGAAATGTTTGCCTTACTGGGGCACGTTCCTCATGAGTGGCTTGGTGCTGTCCTCATAACAGTGAGTGAGTTCTTGTGATATTTGGTTGTTTAGAAGTCTGTGGCACCTCTCCACCTCTCTCTCTTGCTCCTGCTCTCACCAGGTAATTTGCCTGCTCCTGCTTTGTAAGTTTCCTGAGGCCTTCACCAAAAGCCAGATGTTGGTGTCATGCTTATACAACCTGCAGAACTGAGAGCCAACTAAATCTCTTTTCTTTACAAATTATCAAGCCCCGAGTTGCAATGCAAATAGACCAACATACTTGATCTTATAGTAAACTTTTACTTCAATTGATTCTGCTATACCCAATAAGTAGAAGTCCAAAGCCTTTTGGTTTACACAATTGGCTGGGGACATAACTGTTTTATTAATTTTTCATAATTTATATGATAATAATGTTTACTATTTTCTGCCACAGGCCTGGCAGGGAAGTTCTAGATAAAGGGCAAAAAATGGAAACATTTTTGACACCATTGTGCCATCAGCTATGATTAGCCCACCCTGAAGAATAATCAGCCAGTGACTGATGGAGATCATCAATTGTTACTAAATTTCTTAGTCAGACATGACAGTCCCAATCCAGCCTGCCATCTAGCAAATATCTACACTTGGAAACAGCAGATTTTAAAAAGAATGCAATGACAAAAGACAAAAAAATGAATGTAATGAATCAATGCAAATCAATCACTGCTACTGGGAAAGATTTCTCAAAATTATTGCCACAACAATAGCTTCCATCTATGTCTCAGATCATCCTTTGGGTTATGGCCCTAGCCGCTGCTTGTATGACCTGGATACAGGGATATCAGTTTGAAAGAATTCTGCACCAGGTATATTTGGACAAACAAGCATATACACACCCCTTCGTTTTACATAACTCACAGGATTTCTTATTTGTTTTTGCCATCATTGTGCTATCACTTTTTAAAAATTTTTAAATTGACAAAAACTGTATATATGTATCATATGCAGCACATTGTTTTGAAATATGTATTTAGGTTGGAATGACTAAATTGAGCTAATTAGAAGATGAATTACTTCACATACTTTGTTCTTATGCTGAGAACAAATCTACTCTTTTAGCAATTTTTAAGACTACCATACGTTGTTATTAACCATAGTCACCATGTTGTATAATAGACTTCCTGAATTTATTCCTAACTGAATTTTTTGTCAAAAAATTGTAAATTAGAAAAACAGAATTTTGACTGAAAAGCAGTGATCCTTACTCAGGGGTCCATGAATCTTGAAAGCATTATACTAAGTAAAGGAAGCCAGACCAAAAAGGCCACATAGTGTATGATTCCATTTATATCAAAGAAGGGAATGAATGGACTTGGAGACAGGGGTGATCTGAGAAACACCCAAAATTATATGCAAAATGTTATTCGTAAAGATGAATGTTGTTGAGGGGAGAGAGTCCCTAGTTTTAACCATATCATCATTGAGACCTATGACCTTCAAAATTGTTTAAAAATCACTACTTGGAAACCTTTTAAAAATGAAATCTGTCCTTTGTCCTCTTTTTATAAATTTGTAGGAGTTTTTCTTTTTTAAAAGAAAGAAAAAAAAGAATAATAATAATAATAATAATGAATAAAGAAGAGGAAGAAAGAGAAAGAGGAAGAGGGAGAGAGAACGGGGGTGTTGCTTTATTGCCCGGGCTAGAATGCAGTCTAAAAATGGGTATGCCTATAATTGCGCTTAATAATGAAGACATGAAAAAAAAAATTTTGTATCTACTGTTTGACCATCTCCTCAACTTCCCCTCTCCCATCAGCCCCTGTTAAAATAATTCTGCTCTACTTTTAAGAGTTTAACTTTGTTAGATTTCACACATAAGTGAGATCATGTAATCTGTCTTACTTTGACTGGCTTACTTCACTTGCCATAATGCTCTCTAGGTTCATCCATGTTGTCACAGATGACATAATTTCCTTATTTTTAAAGGCTGACTAGAGGTCTAGGTGTCTATATATAATTGATTTAACCATTCATCCACTGATGTATATTTAGTTTGATTCCATATCTTGGCTATTGTGAATAATGCTGCAATAAATATGTGAGCACAGATATATCTTTGACATATTGATTTTACTTTGGATATATACCCAGTAGTGAGATTACTGGATCATACAGTAGTTCCATTTTTATTTTTTATTTTTACTCCCCCAAAATTTAATACATTGTTAATTTTTTGAAAAAATTACATGCTGCTTTCCATAATGACTGTATTAATTGACATTACTATCAACAATGTGCAAGGGTTTCCTTTTCTCCACATTTGCTTTAACAATTATTTTTCATCTTTCTGATAATAGCCATTCTAACAGATGTGAGGTAATATCTCATTGTGTTTTAACTTGCATTTCTCTGATGATTCACAATGTTAGACATTTTTTTATATACCTGTTGGCCATTTGTATGTCTTTTTTGAGACTATATATTCATAATCCATTCCCTATTTTTTAATGAGAACCTCACCAACATTTTACTCAAAAGCTCCATTGGATATGGAGGCATGACCTTGAAAGACAATGTCTAGTGTGCTTGCTTCCCAAGCCTTCAAAGCCACCATTGCCAGAACTTGTACTCGGGATGGGTTCTCCACAATTTGAATTTCAGACAAGTTTGGAGTGCAAGATATTTATTAGAGATTTCATTCATGTCGAAGAGATGAGAAGGAAGTAGGAGTTAGGCAAAGGGAGAAGTTGAACTATGATGGTGGCTTAACAAAACCTTGGTCCACCCCTGGAATATACAGCCCACCAGCCTGGGTAGGCCAAACCTTTATATTTCTGCCTCCATCAGTCACTGGATATGGACTACCTGGAAAGGGTAATCCTTGACCCTGACCATTCATTAGATTCTGCCTAAAGGCAAAAATCCTGGAAGCTGGGTAACAAACCCTTCCTTGAAGATTCAAGCAGCAAATCAATTGTGAGATGGTTAATATTGAGTGTCAGCTTGACTGGACTGAAGGATGCAAAGTACTGTTCCTGGGCATGTCTGTGAGGGTGTTGCCAAAGGAAATTAACATTTGAATTAGTGGACTGGGAAAGGAATACTCACCTTCAGTATTGGTGAGCAGTATCTAATCAACTGCCAGCAAAATAGCAAGTATGAAAAGAGTAGACTTGCTGAGTCTTCTGGCCTCCATCTTTTTCCCATGCTAGATACATCATGCTCTCAAATATCAGATTCCAATTTCTTCAGCTTTTGGTCTCCTGGTCCTATACCAGTGGTTTGTCAGGGGCTCTCAGGCCTTTGGCCACAGACCGAAGGCTGCAATGTCGGCTTCCCTGTTTTTAAGGTTTTGGGACTCAGACTGGTTTCCTTGCTCCTCAGCTTATAGATGGCCTGTTTTGGGACTTCACCTTGTGATCATGTGAATCAATAATCCTTAATAAACTCCTTTCATATATGCATCTATTGTATTACTCTTGTCCTTCTAGAGAACCCTAATACACTTTGTTCACCACACTGTATTTTCTGTCTATCAACTTTGAGATAACTGATCAATTGTATTTTAATATCTCATACCTGGAACAAGGTATTGTGTATAATGTGCTGTATTCAGTCACTTCCCTCATCCCATCCCCACTTTATAACACTACCACTTTACTCCCTCCCACACACACAAACATATTTCCAGGAGAGTGAGAGGTACAGCCTCTGTGCTGTGTGATATTACCTACATTATCTTGCACAATTTCTTTATGGAAATGAGGAAAAAAAATGATACTCAAGGTCACATTTGGTACAAGGAGAGAGCCTGACCCCAGTTGATTCAAGGTCTATTTGTAAATTTTATACCTTAGCCCCTGAACTATATGGCCTTCATATGAAGTCACTCAAATACCACATCGATAAAAATATTTTAATTAGGAATGTTTATATAT
The DNA here is from genome assembly GCF_048565385.1 of Saimiri boliviensis. Lineage (NCBI taxonomy): Eukaryota > Metazoa > Chordata > Mammalia > Primates > Cebidae > Saimiri > Saimiri boliviensis. The sequence goes on from NC_133458.1 coordinate 41,601,253, forward strand.
CTACTCCATACTTTTCAAACCAATATATCAAAAGATATGCTATATTTCCTAATTTGACTTTCCACTTCCTTAATCAGCAGACATTTTTACAGTACTTAGCCACATTTATAAAAAAAAGGGATGACAGTTATTAGACGTATATTGCCGGTCTTAGAAATATTGCAATGCAAGCAGTATTTTACTAGTAAAAAATTGATATAAATTTCCTAATATTTTAGGTAAATTTGGTAGTCTGAACCACTGTGCTGGCTTTACTAAAAATTTTTGATATTTGTATCATTTTCCTGACTGCATTTCTGAAGGGTAGTCATCAAAATACATTATTTCTATGAATGGAAATTCTCCCATGTAGGCATTACATAAACCCTTTCTTTCAGTCAGATATGCCTTTTACAGACACCCACCTTCAGTTTCTCTTTCAGCTGGCATTATCTCAAACCAAAAATGTAAACACAAGTTCTAAAACACCTGTTGTTCTGAATTTTTCAGTATAAATTTCTATGAAAGGATCACAGATATGTTCATAAGAAGTGTATCTATGGCCCCAGTGGAAAGTCTAGCTGAATGTATATAAGGACTGTTCAAATTTTTTTACAATCTGATAGCAAACAACTAAGCCTAATCCATCTAAAAATTGCAAGTTTTGGGGCTTTTATCTCATATATTAAAATGATTTAGAGAGGAGTAGGCATAAAGAAAATTTTATAGGCAACTAACATCTATTTTGCAAAGTAATAATAACTTTCTCAATTTTGACACTTTTTTTGGCAAAGGGATCCCATCCCCACACTCATGCAGAAAAATACAATTTTCAAGTCCTAAGCTTAAATGCTGTTCCTTTGCATTAATGCCTCATAGCATAGGATGGACTCGGTTTAGCTACTGCAAATCAGAAGATCCCGAGACACTACTCACTCATTTTCTAATTCAAAAATGGAGTGACATGCAAATGAATAAATAAGGCTTTGCCATTTTCTTGGTGTTAGGAACTTCCATATCAGTGCAGTTAGGAATTCATCAGCCGCCTGCTATCTACTGTTTTTTCATTGCTTCATATCACTGTCATTAAGCCACTTATTAGCCATGTTCTTTTCAGTATAAATTTAATACCTTAATCCATTTTTCCATGAATTCCCACAGGTGATTATTTCACAGACTATTGTTGAGTGGCATATTCCCTTTTGGCCTTTCTCAGTACTCGTGGGAATTTCTGGAGTATAGGACAAATGCTCTTGCTACAAAGTTATATTAAACTGTTTAATTAATAGGAAAAACCATATTAAGCCATATTTTTCCTTTGTGGTGTATCTCTGATTTGAAATTTCCTTCCTTCTACACTACAGAGAACACAACTGAATGACTGGCTGTGTTCCTTTCTGTGGATCACAATGAACTCACATTCATTAGGGTCTGTTTATTTCCTTTCTTCACATAGTCTGAAGCTTGGAGGGCCACACAAATGGCTGAGTAACACACAAAAATAGAGCTCTCTGCCACCATGACCAATCCTCTTCAGGTTTGAATTGTAATGTACTCTAGCTATTTGTTTCTGAGACTCTATCAACTAACCACTGTCAGAACAGGCCACATCAGTTAAATGAATTATTAAAACTGTAGATGCCTAGGTACCACCCCACCCCAACCATGCTGAATGAGAATCTCTACAGGTAGAATTTGAGAATCTTCTTTGTAACCAAGTCCTGTAGTGGCCCTTGGACATACTAGAGAACAACCGAGTCAGAGTAGTATGTTTAAACTATTTTCAGTCTATGATTCAATATTAAAGAGCCCTTGACAATATAAGTACCCTGAAGACAACCTGTCATGATGGCTTTGTCAGTAGCTGTTTTGAAGCAAGCCTCTGTTGCAAACATTTAATGGGGAAAGATAAAATACAAAAAGAAAAAACAAACAACAACAACAAAAACTAACACAAAGCCTGGCTCAAAAGCAAACCGATGTCTTCTTAGACCAGAGAAAAACAACCCATAAATTCAAATTGAAAAGTACAACTGAAAATAAATTACTTTTCGGTTCCTGAGCCAGAAGTTGGCAGTAGGGGTAGGATCTCAGTTTCTGTGTCTGTGTCTTGACTTTTGAAGCAGGAGATATAGGGCTCTGAGCTCATGAAGAAAGCTAGAATTCAGACTATCGAAAATACGGCTTTATGCAAACTACGGGCCTAGGGAGGCTGGAGGACAAAGAACCATCTTGTGACCAAGAACTAAGCCAAGATAAGAAAAAAGAAAACCAAATCTAAATCAAATTAAACAGAACGAAAATACTCCTATTGAAAATGACCCTGCAAAGCCAAATTCTAAAACTCATGAAGAAGCTTCATGCAAAGCAAGACAGCCAACACAATCTACAATTAACAAAATCAACAATTAAAACATAAATTCACTTCAGATAAAAATAAGTAAAGGGACAATATGGCTTACTGATTAGGATGCTAATTTTATAGGCTTAAAAAAGCTGAAAGAGTGCTCACTCTCATTTTCCCACTCACTCTCTCTCTCCGGCTTTCACCTTTGGAGCTGTGTGCTCCAAAGCCTGCCTGAGGATGATTAACTATCTCCATATTATTGTCCTTTATAACAATTCTATTTGATTTTCTCCTCAGAATTTAGAAATGTTACCAAAGATTTTTACCACGATATTTAAAAGGGAATCATTACTTCGTTTTTTAAAATAGGACAACTGACATGAAATTAATACTTAATACTAAAACTTTATGCTGAAAAAAAAAAAAAAAAAGGCCTGTCTACCTACTTGTTGACTTAGTCATTAGACTCTTTTTTTTTTCTTTCCTAAGACTAAGCTTACATTTTCAGTTATATTGTGACATATAGTCCTGCAGATGGGGAATACCAAAAGGGCACTTTGAGCTTTCCTATTGCAGAGTTGGAGTTATGCATATTGTGCCATCTTCTTTGGAAGAACACATTTTACAAGAGTTTGTTGATTTCCCATGTGTCATAGTCAACTACATAGAATCCAATAGCAAAGCATGTCTTCAACTCATTTCAGAGAAGGTGACTAAGATATAAATGGGCAGAGAAGACACAGCCATTCGGAAGGGAGTAACTTGAAAAATCTACCCATAAGTGATGTTTTTTCATGTGAGAAATAGTAACATCATTCCCGAAAATGACGTCTCACTTGTAGGATATCCAAAAATTACCTACATGAAGGCATTGACAAGAGGATAGATATAGTGGCCCAGACTTGATTCTTATACTGAACATGATAAAGACATCTAACACATGATGGGATAGCTAACAAAATATTTTGGCATTACCTAATTTTTCATAAAAAGTAATCATAAATTTGTTCTAAAAAATTCCAGAAGGCGCAGTCAGCTTTCATCTCAATCTCAAAGTCTGCCAGTTTTATGTTACATACAAACATAAATATTGCCTATATTTCTTAGGCTCAAGTTTAAGAAGATTACAGACATATTTTATCATGTCATCACCTTGAGCTAAACAGGGTGGATACAAATATTTTGTGCAATCTGGAATATTGAAAAGCAAATTATAGAACGAAATTAATAATCTTTGCTTTTTTCATTTTCTTTCTTGATTCCTTCCCTCTTTTCTTCTTTCCATCATTTGTTATTCAAATATTCATTCAAAACTTCATTTAAACATTATTTTTCCTCTATATCAGCTATGCATGCTCAAAAGATACAGAGAAAGGAAAAAGTTAATCCTACATGGTGTTACTTTCATGAGGATGTACACAAAGCACTGTTTAAATATGGAAGATACACAAAATGTGGCCTTGAGTGGCAAGAAAATTGTAGCAGAAAGGGTAATAAGTTACCTGAGACCAGAAAGATTAGTATGAGTTTGCCATGCAGAGAAGGGTGAGATTGTTCAAGGATATGGAGGTGGTTAGTCCATGAAGAAGATAAAGAGACATGAGAAAGCACATGTTTTCAAGCAGTCACAAAGAAGTCTGGTCTCCTCCTTAGTAACAATCCTGTCATGGTTAATTGTATAAGTCAATTTTGCCAGATTTTGGTGCCTAGCTGTTTGGTCAAACTCTAAGAGCTGCCATTAAGATATTTTGTGATGTTATTACCCTCTATAATGTAGTGGGCCTCACTCAGTTGAGGACTTTAAGAACAAAAACAAATTTCTCAAAGAAGATACAATGCTGTCTTAAGGCTGTAATATAGAAATCCCGCCTGTTTCTAGCTACTCGACTGCCCTACCAATTTCAGACTTGCTAGCCTTCACAATCATGTGAGCTATTCTTTTCTTAAAAGTTTTCTCTTTTTCTTTCTTCACCTCCTTTTAACTTCCTATTGGTTCTATTTTTCAGCAGAACTTTTATTAATACTAATGCATAGTATTAGCTGTGCTTTGCCCATTTTCATTCCATTTACTCCTTATTAAAACCTCAGTATAATCATGCTCATGATGAGTGACAGAAACTGAAACTTATTAAATAAAAAAAAAGACTTGACTAAGGCCAGTCTTAGCCAGAGGTTGAGCTGCAATTTGAACCTCATTTTGTGTGACTGCAAGGCCTTCACTTTTAATCACTACACTATTTCCATAGAATATAAATTGTGGAGCTAATAAATATATTCAAAAGGGGGGTAATAGAATTTGATCTCAGTACTAAAAAGATAAATTATCCTACAAGATGGAAGATAGATTGGAAACCAACAAGATTTTTGAAATCATGAATATCTGCTTTTTTATAAAACAAAGAACTGGTAAAATTATACACTATCCACAATGGTCTCATGTGATCTCCCTTGTCATTTGTCTGCCAAATGGCATCTCCTCCTCATGGCCACTATGCTTGTCTTCCCTGCAACAAATTGACTTGATTAAATCTAAACCATTTGTTCTTTTCCCTCCACTCTTACATAACCTGTGTGTTCAAAAATAATGTAAAAAAAAAAAAAAAAGGAAAGCCATTCTTTAGACATCAATATGATGTCTATAATGGCATCTGTGTGTGTGTGTGTGTGTGTGTGTGTGTGTGTGTGTATTCAGTATCTGTTAACATGGTCTTGAGGTAATGAGTTCAATTTTACTAAAACATGTTAGTCACAGATCCTGCCTATAACAAAGTTATAATCTAGCAAAAATGTTCAAAAGCAATTAATTATAAAACAAGCAAATATAAGAAATATTAAATGAGAGGTTGAGATAATGCTCTAAGAGACCATCATATCTTTTATAGTTAAAACATATCAGCAAATCAAAAAGCAGACATTGTAGGCAGAAGTAGAAATTAAACTATTTATTGCTTCTTTTTGGTGTTTTCTATTGTATAGTACAGTGATGTGTTTAAAAAAATGGTACTTTATTAAATGTTCATATTTCTTTTTTCCTGTTGTATTATTTCCCAAACAACAGGAAAGGCATTGATATATCACCAAATTCTTGAGGTTCTTTTTCTATAGCTATCTATTCTTCTGCTTCTGGTTCTTCCTTTTTTTCTTCTTCTCAAACTCACCTTATTTTGATTATCACTGTTAGATTCTTCTTTCCCCTCTTCTGTTGCATGGATAGGGAAAAGGCTGGATATTAGAGTCAGAAGGATGTATTTTAGAGTCCCAGATCCACCACTGCTTACTTCATGACCCTGGAAGCTGCTTCTCTGAGCCTCAGGTCTTTCAATTAGAGCAATGATATCTGTCTTTTGAGACTATTATTAAGCCTACATGAGATATATGATTATCGGTCTCTGGTCCATATAGTGAGAGATCAATAAACATTCGTTCATTCCCTTAACGTGTTTTGGTTATTTTTCTATTTTACGTTGGATAAATTTTCAAATGATTTCATATTTTAGTATGAATAGAAATTACTTCTGCAATTTGGTCTTGACCTACCCTTCCATTCATTCCCCTGAGACACTTTAACATCAACTCTGTGCTCAATTCAAACTAGCCTATTTGTTGTCTTAAAAATAAACCATTTCCCCCCATAAAGTTTGGTTCATTACCCAATAACCTTGAAATTTGGGGTAGGTCTAAAACTAATGTAACTGGGGAGGTGTTCTGGAAGGACAGAAGGAAGGAAGGAAGGAAATTTACAAATACAACATTAAGTACAGGCTTTGGAAGTGGCCAATGCCCCCTGCACTTCCCTTGCTTCCCAGTGAATGTGCCTCTGCCCACTGTACTCTCAGCTACCCCCTCCCCCTTTTCTCTGCTTATTAAATATAACCTACTCTCAGCCCTTAAATAGGGTATCCTCTTTGAAGACTGGCAATTGTTTTAAGCCCACTGCAATCTTTTTCTCGTCTAAATTCTTCTAGTGCTTATTACCGACACTCCTCATTTGGTCTGCATTACATATTGATTTATATAGTTACTTAAGTTGACATGCATATATGGTTTTACAAAATGTCTAATTTGATTACCAATTCCCTGGGTACGGATTTTGTTCCAGCTCTGCCTCCTCTGCCCAGCCCAACTTAGTGTTTTGTGTATGTAAGTTGGTACTTAGTATTTGTTGATTCATATCACAGATATTTTCAAGATCCCACTTTTAGTGAACAGACAGCACAGGGTTATGTGTTTTATTTAAATATAAATTGCTATTATAATTTCAAAGGCACTAAACCCACCCAATTAAAATTACATAAAGCACTTCTTATTTACATGCTATGTGAAATGTGTTAAATAAAATAAATTGGTATGTATAATAGATTTTCTCTAAAAGTTAATGCTCGTAAGAATTATGGGGCATCTACCTTTTATTTTTGTTACATTTCAGTACCTTTATGTGGTGATAATTTTATTAAATTTTTTCCTAAACAATCAACTCAGTGCACTTTATAGTTTCTTTTCTTAAAGAAGTCTAACTCTAAAACAGAGTGTTATCCATATGAAAGAGGGTGTATTTCTAAATGAAGTGTCATTAAAAGCAGCAGCAAGGAGAGTATTGATGCACCATGTCTTAAACCATCCTTCCTTCATTTGTGCTGCTGTTGAAGTATATTTCTTAAGCCCTTGATGTGACTATATCAGCAAAATATAATAAATTAACATGAGTAATCCTCAACTTTTATTATACTGTATCTTTTCACATGAAAAGCATATAAGTAGGCATGAAATACCATGAATTTTCTACCCCTAACTGCATTATATAAAGAGCTGTCGTAGGCATATGAAGTGCTTTTAATCTGAATGAACTTCATTAGCTTTGGATTTCGTTGTGCATTCAGGGTACAAGTTGAAAGGCCTACCTGTTTGCTCAGGCTTTTCTTGAAGTTTGCCTGAGCCACACGGAAAAGATGTAGTGAAGTAGGACAGAGGTATTTTAAGAAATAATTATAAGAAAAAAACGCTTTTGAACACTCACAGAGATCTATTTAACAGGCTGATGCATTTCATCTAAAACTAATCAGGAATTACAGAGGTTTCTAGTCAGACCTTTAGGAGTCTCCACTACCTATGGACCACAAGGAACCCAAGAAGAGTTGCATTGTGACAAGAGGAGAAAGAAAAGTCGTAGCGACAAGGACAACTGCCATTCATCAAGTGCTTGCTCTGTGCCAGGCACTGTTCTAACTACTGTGCCCGTCTTATCACGCAAGACTTGTGATAACTATGTGAAACATATATGGTTATTTTCTTCACTTTACAGATGTCATATAAAGGCCACAGAGGTTAAATAACTTGCCCAAGGCGACACAGTTAGGTACCAGCAGAGTTGAGATTTGAAGCCAGACAGTCTGGCTCCAAAGGCACTCTTTGGAAACTCCGGTATGCAGAGAACACAAAATAAATAAATGATATAAATGACAAGAACTCAATGTTTAAGAAGTTTACATTGTATTGAGGAATGGCTGTTATCTAAAAGCAGAATAATACATTACTATAAATGTGCTACTTAATAAATTCCTATAAGTATAATAAAGTGAAATTAGAAGATAAAATGTAAAAGACATAAAGTAATTTTTTAAATACAGGTAAAATATATTTTCTATATGGAAGACAATGACTCTACTAACCCATAATCGCCCTGGGGTCTCTGCAAGAGCAACACCAATACTAGGCTAAGTAGAAGCATGTATTTGTATGTGTATATGTGTGCGTGGAGAGAGGCAATTTGTGTGTGTGTGTGTGTGTGTGTGTGTGTGTGTGTGTGTGTGTGTAGGGTGGAGGGGGCATATTTGTCCTCAAAGAATTTCTAATCTCACAATCAGTCATATATGTAAATATTTCAAATATTAGAATAAGTACTAGAATAAGCTAAATAAAATGTAATGGATATAAGGCATATGTTATTCAGTTTGATTTAGCCATTCCGCAATGTATACTTATATCACATCATTTTGCACACCAAAAATATATGCAATTTTTATTTTTATTTATTTTAAACAAAGTAAAAAATTGTTAGGATGTTGTGATCATGAAAATAGAACCTACAGAATAAAGATAAAAGCAATCTATGCTAATGTTAAATAAATTGAAACTTCCAGGATAAAATATTTAAGTAATAGCATCATATAAAGGATCAAAAAGTGCCACATCACAAACAATTTAGATAGAAGTGAGAGTTATGTAACCTAGAAAATGAGCTGGATGATATAAAAACCATCATCAGTGATAACGAATATATTGAGATCAAAGACATACAGGAAGAGATGGATTAAAATTGTTCTGAGAGACAGAAGATATATTAGTCCATCTTCACACCGTTATAAAGAAATACCCATGATTTGAGTAATTTATAAAGAAAAGATAATTAATTGACTCACAATTCTGCATGTCTGGGAAGGCCTCAGGAAACTTACAGTCATGGCACAAGGTGAAAGGGAGGCAGGCATCTTCTTCATAAGGCACAGGAGAGAAAATGAATGCAGGAGAAACTACCAAAGACTTAAAAAACCATCAGATCTCAGATCTCACGGGAACTCGCTATCACAAGAAAAGCATGGGGGAAGCTGCTTCCATGATTCAATTACCTCCACCTGGTCTCTTCCTGGACATGTAGGGATTATGGAGATTACAATTAAATATGAGACTTTGTGTGGAGACACAGCCAAACTGTATCAGGAGAGTAGAACAAAACCCAGTTTTTCTAAATAATATTGAAAGCATGTGCATGCATAAAATGATACATTAAAAAAAAACAGTGCAACAGAAGCAGACCATGAAAAATTGTACTAATGCTGATACTCAAGAAGGACTTCATTCAGGAGATGATGATGTTTTAGATGTGGTGGTGGTAGCACTTCACTATATATTGATAAAAAGGAAAGAGGAACACCAGAAAGTTATAAGAGCAGAAGCAAAGTCCAAGTCAAACAGATAGGGAGATAGCCCATGATATAGTCAGTGAACTCCACGTAGTCTGATATAGACTTAAAAGGTATGTACTATGGTAGAGTGAGGGGTTGGGGAAAGGTTAAAAGTTGTAGATACAAATCATACAGGTGCATCGACATCAAACTGTGAAGGTACTGGAATACCTTGGCAATGCATTGGGTGTTTATTTAGAAATTAGGGGAATCATCTGTGGTTTTCCTATATGGGGCTGCTTGCTCAGATAAATGCTGCCAGAAGATGCCACTATTATTAGGATATGTACAAATTTCAGAGGGTTTTTGTGTTGATTAGCAGAGTTAGTTATATAACAGTGTCTAACAAATAGTATCTGCTAAAAAAGTATAAGCTATTTAATTCTTAAGAGTAGTAGCAGATTTAGTTTCTCTGAGCTGGGTTGTTTGGTCTGATCTAATTCTACTCTCTTGACACAGCAACTCCTGTGATCAGTTACAGATATTTTCCAGGATTGTGGATGTGGTGATAACTACCTATCAGTGGACCCGACTACTATCCACTGAGATACTCTAGCATCTGCCATCAGTGAGCTTTATAATACAGAAATCAACAAGCATGTTTAACAAGCTTATTTTAACAGGTGAACATTTGCAAATATGAATACTACATTAATTAGGAAAAACAACATGATGAAGATAGTCAGCCCTGGGATCCACAATAAAAAGCAAATCATGCTGTCTTTAAGCCAGTGGGTGTTATTCTTGCATAAGAACCCTAGGATGATGCCCTTAATTATCTAATTATTTAGGTATCAGAAAGGAATCACTTAACAAAGAACACACACCCCATGATACAAATGACATGAGTGGTGAGTAAATTTACTTTCAAGAATTAGTAAAGAGTGTCAATGAACTACATATGGTATTCATGTGTAATTAAAAACAAATTACAGTGTAGAGAAACACTGAACATGCTAGTAAATTAATCTCCTCAATTAAAACAAAAAATCTCACAAAATCTTTAATAGAAAACACATGCATTTTCTACATAAAATATGGAAATGATTTCCCTCTGCTCGACTCAATGTTTATTTAAAAGAATCAACAAGATTGCAGAAAAAATATGGAGAATATTTCACTGATACTACAGTGAACACAAGGCCTTTAATGACAACAACAAAAAACAATCCCCTTCCTCATTTGTTTTGGCAATTTTTCCTTCTGCTAATTAAACATAGTATACTTGAACAAGTAAAAATAATCTACCATAGTGATCCCATTTTGCAGTTTTTCCATACAGTAACAAATATGACATTCCTGATGTATAACGGGAAGCAGAATCACTTAGATTTATGAAGACTCTCCCATTTTCCTTGCAAAGGAAAAGCTCTTGGACATGGGGGGGCTGTGTCCTAATGTTTAAATCACTATAGCTTATGTTCTGTGAAGCTCATAGTAAACTTCAGTTACAATGATATACAACAAAAATGACTCTTAAAAAATACGTGGGAATATAAAGCATAACACTATAGGAAACATACAACAGATTTCCCAAATCTGCTCCGTTATACCACATGAATTTATTTAAACCTCATTTTACTAATTTTGGAATCACCAGCGCTGCTGTGCACTTATCTATTCCTTACTTAACTATACGCTTATGTCATAATCTTTATCCTTACTCTTTTCCAAATAAAAACAATTATAAAGATACAAAAAATGAAAAATATGTAAAAATAACAGGAAATTGATGGAATAGGCAAGAAAAATTAGGGTAAATGATATAAGATGAAGCCAAGTATAAAATTAGTACACAAATGCCCAATATTTCTCATATACTCTATTACACACTGGCTGCAAGTTTGCCTGAGTTTCATAGAAATCAATTCAAAGAAATGTGGTCAGTTTCTTAACACACAGTCAACAAAACTAAAAATATTTTCAATTTTTTCAAAAAAATTTTCAAAAAAATTCAATTTTATTGAAATGTCATATGATGGAATTTCTCTCCTATGTTTTAATGTACAAAAAGAATCCATGTATATAGTGAACAATGAACTGAGATTTCTTTTTAAAGTAGCCAAAAATATATACCATGTGATAAACAATATTCTTATGTAGAGGCAGGTTCTGAATGACTTTCTAAAAATGCTTTAATATGGCCTGCTGATTTAAGCCTTCATACCAATCATAATAATCTGGCTTAGTTCTCCATGACCTAAGACATTATTTGAATTACAGAGGACTCAAAAGACTTGTGGTTCTTGAATTGAGGTTTCCAGACCATAACATGAATATGACCTGGGAACTTACTAGACATGCAAATCTGGGGGTGTTCTACCTCAATTATTCTTAACCAGAAACTCTAAGGGAGTGAGGCACAGCAATCTGCAATACTTCCAGTAGATTCTGACAAATCCTCAGGTTTGAGAAACATCACTTTTCGTAATATTATCTATGTGCTTTTTATATATGTATTGGGATTTTTTGATATGTATTGGGAAACAAGACCAAATCCTTTGACAAAATCTTATATATAAACAATTAAATTTAAAAAGAATTAGAAATATAAACACAAAATTCAGTATAGTTATTTCTTCTGGAGAAGAAATAAATGAGAACATGTAAGTAAATGAAATACTCTCAGTAATGTTCAAGTTCTTACACTGGGTGGTAGAATCATGGGGATCTTTTCCTATTATGTTGCATAACTCACATATATGCTTCACACATTTTTACATTTCAAATTTTATATCATTAGAAATATAACTGTATCCCTAAATGATTTAATTTTATAAAAGTAATTTTATTCTTAGTAGTCAGGTCACTGGCTCTCCATGACATCATGTTTCTCACCACTAAAGGAACAGTCATGGAGACTTACAGGAGAAACACATGAATAAATTAATTGTGACAGACTTACATAATTATGAATCCCTTTCACATATATAAATATTGTACGTGTACATGTGGCCATAAACATTTTAAAATTTGAAATACTGGATAAAGCAATCTATTTCCTGAAGTTTAAAACAGTTCATAATATTATGTTTATATGACTCAAAGACAAAGGTTCAATGGCTATATTGTACAGCAGGAATAGTTATAACGTCTGTCAACCGTATGTATATATTTTCTAAATATACACATTACGCAAAGAAATTATAAAACCTCAAAACTATAGTTCACCTAAAATAAATATGGCATTGTATACAGGGTGTTGGCTTGGTGCTAAGTAATTATGTGAAATAACGTGAATGTGATCCTTAAGTTATACAGGCTTATATCAGGTTTCTGCAAAAATCATATAAAATTCCTCTTTCTAAGGGTCTGCAGGGGAAACACAGAATATTAATTTTCATGGTGTTCCATTCCAGTATTTAAGAATTATATGTCTGGATAAGGCAGTTACTACATACTAGCACTAACATAGTTGAAAACATTTCATGAATTGAATGAGACTATTTCCATCCAAAAAGTGCCAAATAACAGGTCACCTCAAGTGAACGGAGAAAGGTATAATTATGGGTACATTTAATACCTGTAATGAATTGAGACTTTGAAAGCTTGCCATTGTTTATATGTCATACACTGGTTATAAATAAAATTTTAAAAGGTATAGCAAAAAGAGAACATTAAAACTTCAAAGATGTACATATATATACTGTATTTGTTATACTAAGACGACATACTATATTATTCAGTTATATTCAATCTTGACTGCCAAACAAAATATATTTGCCTAACCTGAAGTTACAGATTTTTATTTTCTTTTCTCTTACAGATTTTTATTTTCTTTTCTCTTCAAATTATTTGGATTTAAGCTAGCATTTTTAACTATCAAAGTCTGATAAATGGTCAGATAAAGACTAAGAAAAAAATTCACATGCTATAAGTTAAAATATGAATCAGTGGAGAAAAAAAACACTCCATCATAAATCAAGGTGATAAAAATAATGTTTGTTAAAATTTTGTGGAAAAAGTGAAGTAATACTACTTTATCAGATAAACTGAAAATATTTCACAGGCAATGTTTTAACTTTTAAAAAATGTAAAAATAAACTTTTGGTTAGTGTCATAGATCCCCAAAGACAAATTTTTAGACGTTTAAGTACCAACAATATTTAAGAGTTGGAATGAATAGCATTGTTACTGTCTTTCGAGTCACAATAACAACCTATGTAATAAACCCTGAATTTTCAACCATTTTAATGGATTTGCTTGTTATTGATTATGTTGGTCATTGCCAAAAATACTAAAGCAAATAAACGTTTTAATGTACTTATTCATCCATTCACTAGAAAATGAAATCTAGCAATTACATACTAAATATTGGCCAAAGTAAGTGAAAAGTTACATCATACAATCTTTTTCTATTTTTTTTTTTTTTAGGCATGGTCTTCCTCGTTACCCAGGCTGGAATACAGTGGCCAAGCATAGCTCACTACAGCCTCAAAAGTCCTGAGCTCAAGTCATCCTCCCACCTCAGCCTCTAAGTAGCTAGATTACAGGTGTGCACCACCACGACAGGCTTAAATCATATAATTCTGAAAATCATATTGTCTACTAAATTATGTTTTTAAATCTTAATTTGCTTTCATTGCAGTAATAAACATAAAATTGTTAATGATACAATATTTTTAAATTAAAATAGTTTCACTTCCTTAATAGCCAGGTTTATCTTCTCAATATTTTTCAACCTAGATCATCAAAATAGCACCTTTTCATCATACCTTGACCATCTTATTATGTTTCTTTTCATGGATATATTTGTAGTAAATATTTCTAAGTATTTATAATATGCAATATTTGTCTAGAAAACTGATGTATGCTCAATGTAGAGAAATTAGTGAACAGTGAAGTATTAAATATTTAGATTTCCAGTACAAATAAAATGATCTCTGTTAATATTTTGGCATGCCTTCTGATCTGGTTTGGCTGTGTCCATACGCAAATCTCATTGTCAATTCCCACATTTTGTGGGAGGGACCTGGTAGGGGATGACTGAATCAATGGGGTAGGTCTTTCCCATGCTGTTCTTGTGATAGTAAATAAGTCTCACAAAATCTGATGGTTTCATAAGGGAGAGTTCCCCTGCACACGCTCTCTATTCGTTACAATCCATGTAAGATGTGACTTGCTCCACCTTGATTTCCACCATAATTGTGAGGCCTCTTCAGCCATTTGGAACTGTAAGTTCATTAAACCTCTTTCTTTTGCAAATTGCCCAGTCTCAGTTATGTCTTTATCAGCAGCATGGAAATGAACAAATACACCTTCTTTGAGACACAGATTTAGATATAAGCATGGGTCTGGGTATGAATCTAGGTCATTAGGTAAATAGATATGTCTGAAGCAGGAAGTAAGGATATTCTTGCATTCCTGAGAAACTATAATCAATGGGTACAAAGCAGCATATAGAAAAATGCTTAGATACTGAAGAGTAATACATGAGTATATGGAGCATATATGGGTCATGGTGATTATAATTATTTCCTAGCACCTTCTATTCCAAGTGTGGTCCACAGGCCAGTGTCATCAGCATTAACTAGGAGCTTGTCAGAAATGCAGAATGTCTGTTCTCGTTGCTTATGAATCAGAATTTTTATTTTAACAATATTCTGCTGATTGATATACACATTAAAATTTGAGAAGCACAACCCTAGATGCTTTGCAAAACATGTATAGCAAGTAGAGGTGGTGTATTAGCATCAAATCTGTGGTTAGGCACAATAGGTACAAGTGTTTAAGAGCTCACAATACGTTAAGGGACTTATGAAATAGTTTTAATTTCTTTTAAAATCAAAATTAAAAAGTAAACCTTTATGTTGAATGAAGTATTTTAATATGTGATCTTAATATATTTCATCTTTATTTCAGTGCACTCTAAAATATAATTTTAATATGTTTCTTTGCAGAAGAAGGGGCCCTAGAAAGCAAAAGTTCCTAGGGCCCACAAAAGTCATATTATTACCTTGTGATGAGTAACAAAACACCCTGAAAAAATGAAAGAAATCCTGGGCAGATGTCTCAGTGACATATCCTGTTTTATCTCTGTCATTAACTGTTAGATCTATTTTTTCAGAAAGAGCTACAGATCTCCCCCAAAAAAGACCTTACTAGAAATCATTTGTATGCAATTACTATGCCTACCAATGTCCATAAATGTCCATTTTAAAAGAAAACCTAATGTACTTACTTTTAAAATATCTTGTTTTTAGCTTTACATGATTTCACAGGTATTTTCAAATGCCAATAAACATTTCTCCAGCTGGTTTTTAATGACGTATGAAATTTCATTGTATAAAATAAAAACTTCTAGTGAATTAGTTTTCACTTATTGCCATTATGAATAACACAATGATAAATAAATATCCTTGTTGTAAATCCATGATTATTTCCTTCAGAAAAAATTCTAAAGTAAAATTTTTGGTTCATTGAGTGTATACTTTGTAAACATGTACATTTGTTGCCTTCAATATCGATAGTTTCAAACTTATAGAAAAGTTACAAGAATCATACAAGGAACTCCTACATTTCCTTTTCCTAGATACCTCAGTTTTGCCTCATGCCCCATTTGCTCTGTGTTCTGCATCTATGCCTTGCACGCTCGCTCTCTCACTTTCTTCATCTCCCTCTTTCCCACAACAATTTGAGAATAAGTTGATACAAATCTGCCCCTTGGCCACTAAATAATTTGGTGTGTTTTTCCCCAAAACAAAGATGCTGTGTTACACGACCACATAAACACAATTATGAAAATCAAGAAATTAAAACGGGCATACTGCTATTATCTATTGCACACTCCATTTCAGTGTAGTCAACTGTGCTATCAATGATCTTTAGGGGTTCCCACTGCCATCTCCCACCTCCTCACCCCCGAATCCATTCCAGGATTTACATCACATTTGTTGTTATGCAGTCACCTTTAATCTGGAACAGCTCCACATTGTTATTCTTGTTCTTGACAATTTTTGTTTGGTTTTTGTTTCAAATTTTTGTGGGCACATAGTAGGTGTATATGTTTACGGGGTACATAAGATGTTTTGATACAGATATGCAATGTGAAATAAGCATATCATGGGGAATAGACAATGTTTTATGTTATTGATATTACAAAATAACTTCAAATAATACTGCTTCTAAGAAAGCATATAAGCATGTCCATTTTTTTCATATCTCTATAACATTGAATATTAATTTTTTTCAGCTTTCTAGTTCTGATGACAATATACGTTTTGTTTTTCTTTAAATATTCATTTCCTAGATTATAAGTGGAGCTGAATATTTGTTTCTGTATCACCAATTTTTTCTTTTCTCATTATTCTTTCATGTCTTTTACCTTTTCTTCTATTCGAGCCTGTTTTTTCTTTTTAATTGATTTATAAATATATTTCATTATTTATATAATAACAATGCTACCCTTTTGCCAACAAATATTTTTCCCTAGGTCATTCATGGTACTTGATGAAGAAGCTTTTCATTTGTATGTAGTGATATATAATCAGTATTTCTTACTGATGCTTTTGCTTTTGGAACTGGGCTTGGCAAAGCCTTTCCTGCTCATTATATCAATATCCTTCAAATTTCTCACATAATTATTTTATTACTTGTTTTACATTTACTTTTGAGCATTAAGAGTATATTTTTGCATCCAACTTATATTTTCAAAAAATGTAATCAATTATTCCCACTGATTTGGAATGTCAAAAATAATATTAAATACTGACCAAAATAAATTTGTATCCAAATTCAATATTTTAGAAGAAACAGGAATAACAGAACTTTATACCAGAAGAAATCACAGGATATAATTTATTAATGAAGATAAAGGAAAACATGTGTTTGATGATTCAAAACAGAAACCAATTTTTCTTTTTAAAAAGGAATTTAAGATTGTTTTTTGTTGCTGTTTTGGCCTTGTTATTTTAAGCTGGGACCTCACACGTAAAAATTTAGTATTATCTATTAGCAGCTGGAGGATATTTTTTCAATAAAGAAAAAGACACAATTTTATTATTTACATTTTAAATAGACCATACAGAAATTAGTTTGTCAGTTTATTTTTACCTCCAAATCCCGATTTAAAATTTTGATGCGTAAGAGGAGAAATATCTCTAGCATCAATTAAAAAGATGTCTAATACATTTGGACTGCAGCCTACTAACCATGTACCCCTTATATTACATAAGATGGCATATTCATTGCCAAACATATGCTTTATAAATTAAATGAATTTTAGTGTAAAGCTGTTTAATGAAACTAGCAAATTTAGACTTGTTTAAATGTCAGTAAAATATTAAGTACCATATGTTCTCTGCCAAGTAGTTTTTGGAAGCACATGAAATTGTTAAAAAGAGAATTTATCATCTTAAAGTACTTCACAATCAATGTTATCATTTAATGCATCTTTTGGCAATTATTAAACCCTAGGGACCAGCATGAATATCCTTATCAAGTCTGGAAAGACACTCATAGGGAGGAGAAAGGACTGATGCTTGCATTTACATGTGGGCATGAGCTCAGAGAAAACTGAAGGAAAGAAACCATAAAAACGCCCTCAGGCTCAATGCCCAGGACAGATACATAGTACAGCCACCAGAGTTTCCAACAGCACCATTTCCTTCATTAATCTGGTTTTTTATTCTTTTTTTATTTTTTGGATGCTTTTCAATTTTTAATACAGCTATAATTCTTTTATAAATCTATATGCATTTACTTCTTAGATGATTAGTTCATATCCATGATTAATAAGAATGTTATATTAAGAACTTAATATGGTCAAAAGTGTGTGAAAAAGTTCAAGTTGTTTAAATTTGTAAGTTATTAATGATAATAACAGAAGATTCTAATCATTAAGCACTATTATTGCCAGGTACTGTTCTAAGCATTTTATTACTATTATTTTATTTTTTTCTCCAAGATATCATATGAGGCTCTTAGTCTTGTCTCTATTTTACAGATGAGAAGACTGAGGAAAGATCAAGCTCAATAACCATTTTAAAATTTCATGGAAAATGGAAATAGGTACTTCTCTGACTTGGGAAATGCCATTATTAAATATAACTGTAATTTTTAAAGTTTCAATATTATAAATGCCTTCATTTTTAACAGAAATGATACTCATACTATTATAAATCTCAGCAGGGAAATAATTAAAATTGGAGTTTTGTTTATCTTTGTTTTGTTTTTAGTTTTGATGTTTGAGTCAATAGATACTTGATGTAGCTGCATAATCAGTTTCCAGTTAATCTGTTAGGTTGGCACAAACGTAATTGCAGTTTTGTCACTGAAAGTAATGGCAGGCCAGGCACAGTGGCTCACATCTGTAATTCCAACACTTTGGGAGGCTGAAGCAGGCAGATGATGAGGTCAGGAGTTTGAGACTAGCCAGGCTAACATAGTGAAAACTGCGTCTGTACTAAAAATACAAATATTAGCCAGGCGTTGGGGTGGGTGCCTGTAATTCCAGCTACTCAAGAGGCTGAGGCAGGAGAATCGCTTGAACCTGGGAGGCGGAGGTTTCAGTGAGCCGAGTTTGTGCCATTACACTCCAGCCTGGGCAACAAGAGTAAAACTCCATCTCAAAAAAAGGAAGAAAAAGAAAGTAATGACAAAAACTGCAATTATGTTTGCACCAACCTAATAGGTAAGGCCATTTTTTTTTTTTTTTTTTTTTTTTTTTTTTAACAAGGACAAGACGACTGCACATAGTATAGAGGATGGAGGTGAGGAGCTGGAGTCCCAGTGCACTGTGAAGGATGTAAATAGAAGGGGTAAGAATGTTTTCCAGTAATGACCTGAAACAAAGGGATTGTGCCAAAAAATACTTTACCCTATATTCTATTTCTACTGTTAATCATATTCACACTGTTTCCTCCTAATAAGCAATATAAGATGCTTTTCTTCCACAAGTCTTGGATGCCTTTATAAAACCATAAGGAAGGGCTATGGCTTATTGTCTAACCAAAAGTATATGATTTTAAGTGTTTGTAACAGTCATTAACACAAGGTTAAATAGCCTAAGTTTGCAGTTTTTACAGCTGACCTTAATGTTTGAGCCAATGTTTTACTTTATTACCACATGACATGGGTGATATTGTAAAGTGTTTCTGTGCAAGCCATGGTAGGGTTATATTATTTCACTGGTAGAATCACAAAATTTGGGCTTTTTAGCACTGCATTTACTGTAATTAAGCTAAGTAAGAAATAAATAGTTTAAAACAAGGACCATTTTTGTATCAGTCCATTTTCACACTCTGATAAAGACATACCTGAGACTGGGTGATTTACAAAACAAAGAGGTTTAATCACTTACAGTTCCCGGCCAGAGGCCTCACAATCATGATGGAAGGCAAGGAGGAGCAAGTCACATCTTACATGGATAGTGGCAGGCAAAGAGAGACATTGGGCAGGGAAACTCCCCCGTATGATACCTTCAAATCTCATGAGACTTACTCACTGTCACAGGAACAGCATGAGAAAGCCCTGTCCCCATGATTAAATACCTCTCACTGGGCAACTCCCACAACGCACGGGGATTAAAGATGAGATTTTAGAGGGGATACAGCCAAACCATATAAGTCTGCCCCTGGCCCCTTCCAAATCTCACGTCCTTACATTTCAAAACCAGTCATGCCTTTCCAACAGTCCTCTAAAATCTTAATTCATTTCAGCATTAATTCAAAAGTCCACAGTCCAATGCCTCATCTTGAGACCAGGCAAGTTCCTTCTGGTTATGATTGAGCCTGTGAAACCAAAAGCAATCTAGTTACTTCCTAGATACAATGGGGATACAGGCATTAGATAAATGCATCCATTCTAAATGAGAGGAATGGGCCAAAACAAAAGGGCTACAGGCCCCATGCAAGTCCAAAATCCATTGGGGAAGTCAAATCTTAAAACTCCAAAATGATCTCCTTTGACTCCATGTCTCACATCCAGGTCACACTGAAGCAAGAGGTGGGTTCCCATGGTCTTTGGCAGTTCCACCCCTGTGGCTTTGCCGGGTACAGCCTCCCCAGCTGCTTTCATGGGCTGACACTGAGCGTCTGCAGCTTTTCCAGGTGCACAGTGCAAGCTGTCAGTGGATCTCCATTCTGGGGTATGGAGAACAGAGACCCTCTTCTCACAGCTCCACTAGGGGGTACCCCAATAGGAACTCCGTGTGGGGGCTTGGACCCCACATATCCCTTCTGTACTGCCCTAATAGAGGTGCTCCATGAGGGCCCCACCACTGCAGAAAACTACCACATGGGCATCCAGGCATGTCCATACATCCTCAAGTCTAGGCAGACGTTTCTAAACCCCAATTCTTGACTTCTTTGTACTTGCAGGCTTAATATCACGTGGAAGCTGCCAAGGTTTGGGGCTTGTGCTGCTGACATTGGCCCCTTTCAGCCACGGCTGGAGCTGCTGAGATGCAGGGCACAAAGTCCTTAGGCTACACACAGCACAGGGACCCTGGGCCTAGCCCACAAAACCACGTTTTCTCTTAGGCCTCTGGGCCTATGATGGGAGGAGCTGCCATGAAGACTTCCAGCATCCCCTGGAGACATTTTCTCCATTGTTTTGGGGATTAATATTTGGCTCCTCATCGCTTATGAAAATTTTTGCAGTTAGCTTGAATGTGTCCTCAGAAAAAATGATTTTTCTTTTCTATCACGTTATCAGGCTGCATATTTCTGAACTTTTATACTTGTCTTCTTTTATAAAGCTAAATGCCATTAACAGCACCCAAATCACATTTTGAATGCTTTGCTGCTTATAAATTTCTTCTGCCAGATACCCTAAATCATCTCTCTGCAGTTCAAAGTTCCACAAATCTCTAGGGCAGTGGCAAGATGCTCTCTTTGCTAAAATGTAACAGGAGTCACCTTTTCTCCAGTTTCCAAGAAGTTTCTCATCTCCATTTGAGACCACCTTAGCCTGGACTTTATTGCCCATATTGTGATCAGGCTTTTGGTCAAAGCCATTCAAGAAGTCCCTAGGAAGTTCCAAATTTTCCCACATTTTCCTGTCTTCTGAGCCCTCCAATCTGTTCCAACCTCTTACCCAGCTCCACGGTTACTTCCACATCTTCAGGTACCTTTTCAGCAATGCCCTGCTCTACTGGTACCAATTTACTATATTAGTCCATTTTCATATTGCTGATAAAGCCACACCCAAGATTGGACAATTTATAAAAGAAAGAATTTTCATGACTTCTGGTTCCACATGGCTGTGGAGGCCTCACAATCAATGCAGAAGGCAAGGAGAACTTCCATCTTATCTCATGAGACTTATTCACTATCACAAGAACAACACAGGAGAGACCTGCCCCCACAATTCAGTTACCTCCCACCGGTTCCCTCCCACAACACATGGGAATTCAAGATGAGGTTAGTGTGGGGACACAGCCAAATCAGATCAGTTTTGTACATACCAAAGAAAACAATGAAGTTTAGTGAGAAACTGAGGTACCAGAAAAGTCTCCAGCTCACTCTACCTTCCACTGAATATGTTATCACTCTGCATGTGAATGCTGAAAGGGGAATATGTTAGGGAAGATAAAAGAGAAATGGAAAGAAACTAACACTGGCTGAGCACCTGGTATAGGTCACACCTAGGACCTGTGAAAATCTGTAGAAGATCTCACAATAACCTGTAAAGGGGATAGTGTTATCTCTATGATAGAGGAAAAGAAAATAAATCTCATTGTGAAGTAAAATAACTCATAAATTACCATAACTTTTAAGTTACACCACTGTTAGGTAGTAGTTGCAGGATTCAAACTTGGATCTTTTTGTATTCTAAGTTTATATACGCATTATCTTTAGTGCTGTAGATTAAATAATGTATCAATTATTTGCTAAATCAGCATTACCGGAATTAGCTACCTAGCAAAATCCAGCAAAAAAGGATCATGGACAAAACTAATACATTTTGATCACTATGGTATTTTAAAAGTAAAAAGAGAGAGGAGGTGAGAAAACAATAGGGTTAGTAGTAAGTATTGGAAGGAAAAAGAACTAGTCAAAGGAGCAAAAGATGGAGAGATAGACGTTGTCTCAACAACTTTGTCTATGGTTATCATCAGAAAATGTGTGCCATGAGCTAAGTGAAACTGGAATAAAAATAACATACATGAAAGTATCTAGCATCAAGCCTGTCAAATAGATGGTAATTAAACATTACTTTTCTCCTCTGAGAAAAAATTTTTGTCTGATTCTAATGACACTTTGTGCCCCTGGTCTTGCACCTATATTGTTCATTCTATTTCCATTTGTATTTCCAGAAGGCAGTATTATGTAGAGGAAAACCATGAGCTATGGAGTCACAGAAAACCAACTCTGACTCTATGACTTACTGTGTGATACTTACTGTGGCTGTGTGGCTGTGGACAAGGTATGTGACTACTCTGAGTCTCAGACACATTTTCTGATTTGATCTACATAGCCTAAATCTCCAATTATAAAGTGACGAATCCTCTGTATCCTCCTTTCCTCAGCTTCTACAGCAGTGGTATTCAATCTGACATGCATCAGATTCATGTATAGAACTCTAAAAACAATTCATATGTCTGTGACCCACTCTAGATCAGCATTGTCTAATACAAATATGATACCAGCCACATAATTTCAAATTTGCTAGTCCCCCCAACATTGCCAAAGTGAAAAGAAATAGGTTAAATTAATTTTAATATTTTATTTGAAATACATTAAAAACATCTTTCAATGTATAAAAGTTATAAATAATATTTTATATTCTTTTTGTACTCAGGCTTTTATATTGATCTCAGTTCAGGCTAGCCATATATCAAGTACTCAATAGTCAAAAATGGCCAGTAGTACTCATATTAGACAGTGCAATCTAGATCACTGATTCTGGAATTATTTTGGGGAAAGGACTACTGTTTTGAGCCTAGTACAGTTTAGGAGACACATGTTATTCCAAATCTCTGTCCTTTCAACCTTTCTTAAGAAGCTATGAATCTCTCTCTCTTTAAAAAATGTTATGCTAATTTTATCTGGAATGCCAAGGCATCTCAATTCAACTTTGATTCAGACATACTATGCAAATACTATGAGCACACTATACAAATGCACAAAACTCTATAATCCCATGAAATAAAATACATTATTAACTTAATTCTATACCATTTCGTATGGTTTTTGGTGCTTGTGTTTTTGCCTTATGTGTCCATTTTCTTTCAAAATTATATTTATTGCAGGAATGAATAATTGAACAATTGTGGAATTCAACTATGGAAGTGATTCTAAAATTCTAGTCCTGCAATGCCGGTAAAGATGCTCCCCAACATATTCTGTTCTATGGAGTGAGAAGACTGTATAACCTTTTATCAGCTTAATTACAAAGTCCATTTAAACAGAACTCCCTGGGGACTGCAGGGTTTTAATCTTTATGGTGTACAATTATCTTTACCCAGTAGATGCATGAAATCGACTACACTGTTCCCGGTCCTCAGTTCAAATTTTAAAATATATATATTGTGAGAGATAAATATAGCATGTGAGCAAACATAGTTTGCTGCTCAATTGTTCAAAAATGTATTCACACAATTGTTGGGGTAATGATTAATGCTAAAAATATGTGAAGTTGTAGTGACTGTGCATTTGAAGTCTAGTATGTGTCATTTGTTTTATTCATGATAAACAGATCATTTAGTTGGAAAAATCCCATCTGCTTAGATATATCTCTTATTATTTATGAGAACCATGTTTAGGAATGCAGGCAGCACATGTGCATAATTAATCCTGAAGAGAATTAGACATTGTTTGATTCACAGCTGAATGCAATTAGCATTAGGAAGTTTACATATGTTGGCAATAACACAGATTAGCAACTAAAGTGCTTGTTAAAAAATTTAACCTGAGGCTGCTGGAGCAGACCTCTCTTAATGATGCTTTAAATGTTGTTGATGAAGTAATAATCAATTTTGTTTTATAAATAGTAAATCAAGAATTTAGGTCTAATTAACAGTGCTACAGATCACTTCACTTACGTATCAGATGTACTTGTGATGTGTGCTATGAACTTTCTTTGAATCTTGTGTGCAAACAGTTGTTATGGAGCAGACATGATCCTTTCTAGAAAAAAAATATATTTTCCAGCTAGGGAAGGGTGACTATCTACCTTTCAGAGGGGCTCATCTAAAGGTGTTTAGCATGAGAGTTCTGTCTTTGTCTCTCTGCTGTTTTTAATTGCAGCAGGGAGAGAGAATCAGTGTTCTCTTTCACAAGTGGAACCATTAGCCAGCTTAGACTGTTGAAACAGAAATCTAATGGGGAGGGAGGAGAGAATGGAAATGACTAAAATGGGGCCAAAAGTAAAACTGAGCTGTAATTGTTTGCACTTCAACTTTGAGAAGTTCACCATTAATTAAAATGTTTCTGCATCACTCACCACCAGACTGGCAAGAAGGAAGTAAGGCTGTGCGAAATGCAGCCTTGGAACCCTCCAGAAAGCAAGCAAGGCCTTTTAGCAAACATCTCCAGTACACAAATGCAGCAGAGATCATGGGGAGTCAGTCAGGCACACTCCCGTGTGACATTACTCACACAGCCCTTATTTGTGGTTTTGACTTTTTCTGGGCCTCATTATAAATTAGCATTATACGTTTTCAGAATCAACGGAAATAGAGATGCTATTTTATTTATTCAGGAAATACTTATCACATTTCATAGAGTCTAAGTCTTACATTTATTTTTTCATACTTTAGCAACTTTGAAATGTAAGTGCTTCTCACATTGATAACCATCTCAGAGTTCACTGGGAACACTTTTTCTTTAGTACATAAATAATGGTAATAGCATCTTAGATCTAATTATTAGTCCATTATTAAATATTCTTAAATATTAAGTTAAATAACATTAAATGTTATGAGATACTACTCGCTTATCATAAATGCCTCTTCTGTGCCGACCAGTGTGCTAGGGATGAGGAATTAATGAGAAGATACAATATGATGTGGTAAGGGTTATAATAAGGGTATGTACAAACAGCATGCTTGCAATTGAAACTGCAGAAACTTCGCTTACTTAGGGCTCAACTGGTATGTGCACATGAGATTTTGTAACGGGCTTGTGCATTTATAGAGTCATTATTAGAGTGACTTTTCTGAGTGATAAGCAATGAGAGCAGACAATTTTAGAATGTAAGCTCTATGTGGGCAGGAACTTTTTAACTCTTTGTTCACTACTGAGCTCTTAGTACTGAGAACAGTGCTTGGCAAATAGAAGTTACTCAGTAACTCCCAGTCAAATGAAACGAAGCTGCCAGTCCAGGAGTCAGCAATCTGGCCTGCCCTGTTTACATATGCCCTGTGAGCTAAGATAGTTTTTACATATCTAAATGGCTGGGGAAAAAAATCAGGAAAAGAATATTTCATGACATAGTAAAATTATGTGTAATTCAAATTCCCTTATCTACAAATTTTATTGGCACACAGCCACACCTTTGCCTTTGCATTTTGCCTGTGGTTGTTTTCTTGTTAACAACATCAGAGCTGAGTAGTTGTAACTGGAACCTTATGGTCCACAAATCCTACAATAGCCAGATAGTAATGCCTGGCTATTAACAGAAAGTTAATAAACTTTCATAGACCACTGAACTATGCAATTGTCAGAGAGAGTGGCTACCACAAGATTCTGTTCAGCTTAGATGTCCTCTACCCTCACCAATTCTGTCACCATGGAATTACCTTCTGCTCCTCAGCCCACTGGATCCAGAAACTTGCGCACCATCATTGGTAACATACATGATGACAGGGAAGCCAAAACCATTCTTAGGCCCCCCTAAAACCCTTTAAAATTGTCCCTTGACCCTCATAAAATTAAATTAATTTTGGCTCTCTTGGTAGAAATGCATAAGCTGAATTGTATATATTAAAGCTTAATGATAATACCTCCTGGTAATGATCAAATTTGGTACAACGCTAATCCATTTGGCTTCTATCCAAGAAGACCCATTAGAGAAAGAAAGTACCAGCTGAATTTCATTATAAAAATACTTCATGTGTTATGTGTTCCTGAGACGTGAACCTAGAGAGTGTTATGCTTTTAATTAAAGATTATCAGTTTGAAAAAAAATCCCCTTCTCTTTCCCATCTGCTCTGTGCTAGTTGATTTCATTTGTCCACTAGGAGTAGAGTGACTACAAAAGAATCACAATGTATGGGCAGATGGGCAGGAAGCCAGCACAGTCTGAGGGTGTGAGAGCAGAGCTATGTTGCAAATGAATCAGCAGGTCACACACAGTTCCACTGGATCCTGGTACAGTCACTGACAGTACATAAAATGGAGCCTTTACCGGGGAGGAATGAAGGCACTAATAGAGAAAGCCTAGGTATTTATTTTAATACTCTGAGTTCTCCTCTCACCTTCCTCATCAGCAGAACCTGCTAGAAACAGGTGTTAATTTTTCTTATTGCAAATGGAGGCACAAACTATTCCATTATTATCAGCTCACTAATCTGTAAGCACCATGAGGACAGGGTACAGTTGCATCATTTTCATCTCTTTATATTGCCAGCATAGGGGGATATAGTGTAGTGTAGTGCACAGCCAATACATTTTTCTTGACTAAAGGGATATCTCATGCAGGCATAAGTATAGCTGGTTTCCCTTACAACTCCTTACATCATGCAAATCTTTGCTATCTCTAGACAATCTGTTGGTATTATGGAGTCTTTCTTAATGCAGAGATAGATATTCATGTGTGAGGGAAAAAAATTCCTCCAAAAAGTAAATGGGAGGGAGAAAGGGACAGTGGTTTCAAAATAATAAGAATCCAAGATGTTACTCATTGCTTTATTTTTAACTAAGGAGTAGATCCTAAATATGAAATAATTATTCGGACTTAGGATCTACTCCCTAGTAAATAAGAACTGAAATATGAACTGGTCAATATTACTTCCTTATTAATCTGCATGAGGATTTGAATTTAGATATTTAGAATTTTTAGAATATTTAGAATTAGAATTTAATATTTAGAATTTTATGAATTTATGTTAAAGTGCATGATTCCTACAAGTTTCTATTTAAAAGAAAATTATCTCGGAGTGCTGTCCCCATTTACCTACTAGCTTATTATCCGTTATTATTCCAGTATAAATTAATAAGACTCTAAGAACATAGAGCTAAGGAAAGAAACAGGATTGCAAAAACTTTTAAAGATTTGAATCAAGTATCAAAATACACAGAATAGGGTACTGTCAACAGGCCACATCTACAGTAATTTATTGGGAAACTATTGAGTAAACAAAAGACACTTTTATGTTTATGTAACTTGCTATAGTTGGAATATTTTGTCCCAAAATACATGATGAAAATTAACCCCAAATGTAGAAATATTGAAAGGTAGGGGATTTAAGAGGTGATAGAGTCATGAGGGCTCTGGCCCCATGTGTTAATGTATTAGTGGGTTATCATGCAAGTGACACTACAGGAAGAGAAAGTGAGATCTGAGTGTGCGTAGCCCCTTCGTCAGGTGATGTACTGCACCACCTTCGGACTCTTCAGAGCATCTCCACCAGCAAGAATGCTCTCACTAGATGCAGCCCCTTGACCCTGGACTTCTCAGCCTCCATAACTGTAAGAAATAAATTCCTTTTTAAAATAAATTACCCAGTTTCAGGTGTTCTGTTAAAAGCAACAGAAAATAGACTATGCTATAACTAGATAGTATTGATTATTCAAGGTCTTCTTGAAATTATTTATCCTTGAATCATGTTATTACTTAACCTTTTGCAGCAGAGGTGTATTCCTAGCTGTAAATAATTGAATACTCTGAATTCCAGCGATCCTGGCTTAAACAGAAAGGGGCATAAATGTTTCACACAACAAAGGCCAAAGGTAGAAGGTTCTGGGCTGGCATAGCTGCTCAATAAGGCAATCAGTGAGACTCTTTCCATCTTCTACTCCACTGTTCTCACCATGTAGTATTTTGTCATTTGGTTTGGTGACTCAGGTACCTCTTTCCCTACTTCTCCCTCTAAGCATGAAGAAGAGATAAGTATTTTCCGGAAGTCTCCACTTACCCTCCTTATACAGAACTCTGTCATGTGGTCTCTCCTAAATGCAAAACAGACTGAGAAATCTAGAATGCAAGCTTTCCAGGCTGTATTCTATTAGAAGAAAACAGAGATGATGATTTTTAATGGCTTTTGACTCTCCAATTCTGCATCTGTAAGGCCACCCTCTTAACTATTTAATATACATGTGCCATATACATATATACATATATGTATATAATGTGCTATATATGTGCTACACATATGTGTCTATGTAACTGTGGGTATATGTGTATCCCTCCCATTTCTGCCTCAGTTCACTTTATACTTTTTAACATAAGTTGTGTGTGTGTGTGTGTGTGTGTGTGTGTGTGTGTATCCTTCTCTCTTCATTCTCAATTTACTCTATATGAAAGGCACTTACTGTTTCCCACAGGACACAGTTCCCAGGTCACACCCATTAACCACATCCATTCTGAAGTCCAGATTTCCATGTAATGTGCAGCCTTCAGCATTAATTAACTAACAACTAACAAGTTATTTGCCTTCAACCAATCCCCAACAACCCTCATTCAGGTGCAAATTCCCATCTTATTATCTGATTAAGTAATGATTAGTGCTGATTACCAACTATAATGATACATAAGCAAATTTTCATGGGGCAGTATCTAATATATAAAGTGGAGAGCAGCACAGTATATATGTTTATACATATGTGTTTACACACATTTTTTCTAATTTTAAAATTCAGTTTATATCAATGTGCTCCTTAGTTTTACGAGGTATCCCAAATCCAAAACAAATCAACCAACAAACAAAAACACAGAATTAAAGTATTAATTAGAGGTCGGAGAAAGAAAAGTTGGGTAAAAATCTTCCCAACCTTAGAACTACATTTCGTGGACAAACTTGTGTGGGGCACTAAGAAAGCCAAGTTAGCCTTTGCTCTGGTATGTAATCAGTCTGACGAAGTGCAGTAGCTGTGTATTTGGAAGTGGCACCCTCTGGCATGGATGAGAGCTAAACTGAAAACTAGAACAATAGCACGCCTGATGCGTTCCTCCCAGAAGTTACCAGGTTAAAGAGGCAGTCTCAGAAAGAAAAGAGATACTTGGTGATGGGGATCTCAAACCTACATAATCTATTTTCTGCCTCCATTTGGATGCCTCACACAATAGACACACATGCACACACACCCCTCGTCTCTGCTTGTTTTCCTAGGAGTTTTTGTATTATTAGAAATGGAGGTGAATGTTACCACTTTATCCAATTGGTTTAATTGATCCCTTTTACAGTTACTCTGAATTTGGTATCTCTGAATAAGTGAAATTTTTGTCTTTAGGAGAGATTCTTAGGATGATTTGTAGGAATTGTTATGATTCATGTCTTTTTATCTAGGTATTCAGTTTGCCTTAACCTATATGTTTATCCTTTTTTAAAGCTCCCTGAAGTATTGATGAAAGTCAGGGTAGAGACATCTTATAAGTTTCATAATTTCTACAGTTCACTTTATACTTAGTTCCTCTTCTGTCTTCTCCAGCTATACAGAACAATAGATTATTATTTTTCTTTATCTGTGGATACAACTAGACTTTTCTCTTGGCTAAATAATCCAAGTTCCTTTTTTAAACCTTCCTACTTCTCAACATTTTAACAGCTCTCACTGAGGTCCTCAGTTGATATAAATAGTCCTTTTTACTTTTTTTCTCTGCATGACTATTTGAAATAGTATTTCTAAGAAATATTACAATCACTTTAAGTGGTTTTACACTATGTGCATTATAGAGTCCAAAGAAATACACTCCCAAGATTCTAAAAGACTAGTGATTACTTTTGAAAACTTAGGCTAAACTAGGTAGCTCCAGAAAATGGAATAAAATAAAACATGTAGGTTTTATTTGTCAGAACAAAACAATTTGCCGTGATAATTATAATTTGGTAAGTCTATTGTGAGGCCGCTGGAGAGGGAAAAGAAACCCTACAGCCTATGTGGGATCATAGAAACAAGAGCGATAAGCAGCATGGGATTTTATAGGGGATAAAAGTCACTCAGAAAAAAAAGAAAGAAAAAGAAAAAACCAAAGCCTTCCTTTCTTTAACAAAATTACAAAATTAGTAGATGAAAAAAAAGCATTTAGTTTAATGCACCTGGTCAGCTATAAAGCTTTCAATAAAGTTTTACCTCAAAATGCAATTCAAATTATCTTATGAAAAGTAAGTAAAACTGAAAACTTTTACCGAATAAAGTGCCCACCAAAACTTTTCAGGCCTAATATCAAGCAAAGAAATATGAAAGTGGGCTTCCTTTAGGACTAACAGGCTACTGGCACACACCTTCAGGCTATTTCTCCCCTAATGCTTTCCCTTCAAAAGCCAGAGCTTTATTCTTTGGAGGAGAAAGCACCAGAAGTGTTACAAGGCCCAGGATACCAGGCATACTGGAGAGTAGAGATAATTGGGGGTAGGCTTTAGAGTGCATGTGAAGCACCATAAACCACTGCAGCTCTCTCCCCCAGCCTATCCCCTCCCCCAGATGCCTGCAGCCAATCTCATACCCAATCCAGCCCTCCCACCTGCTCTCCAAAGATGTCGAGAATTCCCTGGAGAAAATAAAAAAGTTCAGCGAAAAGATCCATGGGCTCTGACATTCAAAGATACCCTCACATAAGTAGTCATGTTGAAAGTCTTTATACCAAGAGATATCAACCAGTTGTGTGTGTGGTGTTTTAAAATTTGTAATTGTACCTTACGGTCAGGTCAGTATGATGAATAGCCGAGGAACCCCCAGTATTTCAAGGAAGTCTCCAATTTAAAATAGAGAGCCCCCCCCCAAAATAGAGAATAAACTGGAAGAGACACTATAAAGGCACAAAATAAAACTATTTTTAAACTAGAAACATTATTATTATCTTCCTGATTGATGAGAGAAGATAATGTACCTATAATAAATGGGGTATTATAAGAAGAAATAATCAAAGAACAAGAAAGATTTATTAAAGTGTAACATATAATTATTAGAAAATATCAGAAAGTGGGAGATAGTATCAAGAAAATGTCCCAGAAAATAGAAAAAATAAATGATAAACACAGGAGAGAAAAAAAAAAAAGAATAAATCTAAGAGATACAAAACCCAAAACTAAAAAATAACATAGAGGTGATAAAATTATCAAAAATCAATTTAAGAAGATTCCTCAGAACTGAAGGACAGATGACTAACTCTAAATAGAAAGAGTCTGCTGAGGGCCAAGCACAATGAAGAAGGACCCTCCAAGGCAGACTGTCATGAACTTTCAGGAAAAGGAGGACAAAATAAGATTCTAAGAATGTTTTTAGAAGTAGACATAAGTCATGGAGAGATGCTTAGAAATAAGAATTGTATTGGAATTCTTAAAAGCAACCTTGTGCTCCAGAAGAGTATGACTCAATGCCTTGAAATTTTATTATAAAGTGATTTTCAAATTGTTAATCCTATATGAGGGTAGCATAAAGTTATATCCAGATATTCAATGTCTAAAATAGATCAATATGTCTCCTGTGCACTCTTTCTTAGGAAGATAATAGAAGATATACTTTGGGAATTACCTGAGTAAAAAGCAAGGAGGAAGATCCAAGAATCAAGGGTTTGAATACAGGAGGCCAACAAAGGTCGGGACCAGTATAGTCAGCTGTGCACCACCAAGACAGAGCGTAGACTAAAGGGAGCCATGGAGAGCTAGTGTAGGGAGAAGGTGGAGGTTGCTTAGAATTATCTTTCAAAACTTAGAAAAAAAAACCTCTGATTGACACTTGACATATTTTTGTAGTTTAATAAATTTACTTTGAAAAATAGAGAAAACATGAAAAATACTAGAACAAGAAAACAACTGAGGCAACATTAAATCTAGACCAAAAAAAGGCATTATTGGAAAAACATTATAATTTATTCTTTGGCTCCAAAGTGAAAAATGTTCATGTAATAGTATTTATATAAACACTATTATCCTAACCAGCAAAGTGTAATTTAATTATGACGGAGTGGGAGAGTGGAAATAGGTGGAGAGTATAAGAGAGAGGTAAATCCTATACTTCAAAAAAAAAGTCAATATATTATTTATATGAGGTGAAGTAGAAATCAATAAATCAAGAAAATCAAATGTATACATATACACACACATCTAATATGGTTTGAATATGTGTCCCGACCCAAATCTCAGGTTGAGTTATAATCCCCAATGTTGGAGGTTGGGCCTGGTGGGAGGTGATTGGATCAAGGGGATGGATTTCTCATGAATGGTTTAGCACCATCCTCTTGGTACTATTCTCATGATAGTGAGCGAGTTCTCAGGAGATCCGATTGTTTAAAATTGTGTGACACCTCCTCCCTCACTCTCTCTCTTGCTCCTGCTCCCTCTTCACCTTCTGCCATGATTATAAGTTTTCTGAGGTCTCCCCAGAAGCTAAGCAGATGCCAGTATCATGCTTCCTATACAGGCAGCAGAACCATGAGCCAACTAAATCCCTTTCCTTCACAAATTACCCAGTCTCAAGCATTTCTTTATATCAACGTAAGAACAGACTAATACATACTTATATGTAAGAAAAACATGTATATATACACATATTTATATATGTATATATGCTAACATGTATATATGTAAACACCAGAGGAAACACCTTATAAACATTGAATATAGTTGTCTTTGCTGAATAGAATAGCTAGGGGTTGTGGTAGAAAACGCTCTATTGTGGCATAAGCCTTTTAGCAATACTTACATTTATTTTCTGAAAAAGTTAAGATACTAAAATGAATAAATGCTAACAGAAGAAGTCACCGGAGAAGATTACACTGAGTTCTGTTGAATCAGGCAACCTAACCGGCTAGATTACATTGTGGCTTTTATCTTTTGACTGGTCAGTATTTTCTTATTTCTGGGAACTGGTCATTAATTAGAACCCTCTGGACAAATGTAGACTTATTTGAAGTTACAATAGGTACATAGATTAAGTCACAATTTGTAAAGTGCTCTTTATAAATATGATGTCATTTTATTAGCTATACGCACAAAGTTTTATGATGTTTAACTTGGTTTACTCTGGTTTTGTTTGGCATGTATAGAAGTACAAACCCCACTTAAAAATTAAAGCCACATAAAATCTCTGAAGGTATTAAAGAAGTATCTTTTTCACAGAAAACTTGATATCTTTATGTTTTAATGGCCTCACTTCTCTACCCAAGACTTTCTTATTCAAATTTTCTTGGTTCTGATTCCTTTTTTTTTTTTTTTGGTCCACACAGTAATTCTAACAGTTTTTCCAGCCTCTCTGACTCTGTAGGACCTCACATAGCTACTGAGATAAACTACTGCCAAAAGAAGCTAAGTTGGAAAGAGCTGTGAGGAATGCAACAATGCTCTAGTCGCTGCAAGCTCTGAAAGGCACAATTGGCTCTGAGACCTCATGAAGGTAAGGTTTATAGAAATAATCTGAGTGGAATATGGAGCAGGACTGTTAGACATTAAGGGTATACTGACATCTGCAGGAGTCAAAAATGGAAGAAAAATAGTAAGTTTGTGGAAAATCTGTCACTCATTGTTGATCTCTTTGGTCAAACATGAGAATTTTCATGAATAATTGCATGATACAGTGTAAAATTTAAGTAACACACAAGCAGCTGGTCTATTCATACAAGGCAATATGGTGAGGGCAGAGTGTTTACTTGGCAAGCACAAAAAATGGTAACCAAAAAAGAAAGAGGAAAAAGTTTGGCACAAATTTTTTACTTTTCAGTTTTGTTGCATTTTCAGTTCAGACGTTGTAAAAATAAACTGCTTTACCTCCATTTTTGGAAATACCTATTTTTTGTGTTATTTTTGATGACTTAAAAGGGATCATATCATTCTGAATTTCACAGTGACCGACCCATGTATTTGTAACATGGTGATGCTCTTTTATTTCAGGAAGCAGCCAAAAGCAATTAAGGAAGACTGTATTCATCACAGCAGAACACACCCTGTTAAACTAATTGGAAATTACATACTACAATCATGGCAAAACATACCAGCTATGAAGAGATGTCACCGTCTTAATAATTCTATGATAGCCATAGGACAAACAGTTGTTGTTGACAAGTGTTTGATCTTCATAAGTCTGCTGCTGCGACAAACTACAAACTATATTTTATCCTCTACTTCTGTGATCCTTCACCCAGATAAGAACCAACACCTGGCATCTTTTCAAATTTTCTTTTTTTTTTTTTTTCCTTTTACATCAGTGGCAAAAGTTAAAAAGGTAACATGAAAAGAAAGATGAAACAGGAATACTGTTCAAATTGAAGGACTGTAGTTTCAAGTTTCAATCCTGTATCAAAACATCTCCGCCTTATCTTCTTTTCCAGTCATCACAAATGATGAGTACAAAGAGGTACACAAACATCAGTACAATGCTGCGTGTGTACTGCAATCCAAAAATCACAGCTACAAAATTATACCTGACATATCAAAAACTGACAGTCATATCCTCAAGATTTCCTCATCTCGTTCCCATGGACCTTCTTTATTAATAAATCTGACACATAAAAAGCATCTATACGACTAAAGTGTCAGTTACTGGAAAGATCGTTTTGATCTATTTCTCAACTTTTAGAAGAAATATTCTCTTTCTCATGAATACAGGATCCGTTCACTGACTGCCAGCTTTCAAATGACCACCTCTTGAAGTTTAATTTTAAGTTTTAAATAAATATTGTATGCATGCAGAATAATTACAATGCTCTAGAGAGAGAACGTATAATGACATTGATTCTTTTTTATCTGAAAATGCCAAGCCCTTAAGGCAGCAAAGTCTGCATTTGCTACAGATGTGGGAAGGTTCATTGCATGTGTTAAATTTTAGAATGGGCATGCATGGTACTTTCATTAAGGTGCTACTGGTATTTCCTGAGTAAACTCTGATTTTTGTGAGTTTAGAACTTTTCTTTAGACCCATGTGATCTAAGCTACCAAATGAAACTCACTGGCCTTCAAATGTGTGTTTTACACATACAATTTTTTAGTAAACCAAAAATTTCTTCATTCTAAAAATGAAAGAACCTAATAAAATCTTGTTTGTAGATGTGTGAAAATCCTTATCACAGTCATTTTTCATGTTGCATAATATTTTACATGACAAGTAAATTGCTATTTACAGACTGAAATATTTGTTAGGCTTACGTCTCTGTATGGTATCACAGTTTCGTACCAAATGCCATTAGTGGATACTATCATGTATCTTTTTCACTTATTTAGAAACATGAGAATAAATCAAGGAACAGACACAGAAATCAGCATTATGTCTTGGCTTTCGTGTCCTCCATTGGGGTTCCTTAAAAAATTGTGTTCTTCTAAATATATCCCACTCATAACTTAGCAACCATAGGCATACACTAGGAAATAATAATTCTGCAATAAGAATGCGTTCAGATTCAAGAACTTTTCCAAATGTGTTGGCTCATTAAAATGTTTTGGTATAGTCAGACCAAAAGTAGCCTAGTAGAAATATTGCTTGTCAATTTTTTAACAGCCAAACTTTATTTGACATGTGGCTTTCTCTGATGTGATTTTAACCAATACCTTGTTATGGTGGAAACTTTCCAATCCATCAATAAGTCTCTGTGCTCTACCCTCCCACATTTCTCAAGTCTGTCTGTTGCTCATCAGCTGCACTATTACCATCCTGGTCCAGTCCTGTTTATCACCTGGACTACAGCTGTAGCCTCCTCACTGTTCTTCCTGTTTCCAATCTTGCCCATTACAGTCACAGTTTTGCACAGAAGCCTGAATTACTTCCTTAAAAA
Organism: Saimiri boliviensis; assembly: GCF_048565385.1. Taxonomy (NCBI): domain Eukaryota; kingdom Metazoa; phylum Chordata; class Mammalia; order Primates; family Cebidae; genus Saimiri; species Saimiri boliviensis. The sequence goes on from NC_133458.1 coordinate 41,637,343, forward strand.
ATAGAAACCAGATATTTTCCTTCCCTACTCACAGCCATCCAATGGATTTAGGCTAGACTTAGACTGGAATAAAACCCACACTATTCTTTCCAGCCACTAAACTTTAATATTCACCTCTTGTATATTCTTCAACATCAACTCCCACCATCTTTCATTCTTTCCCTCTGCTCCAGCCTATGCAGCATTTATTTCCTTCAATAAGGGAAGAGATTCTTGTCTTGGGGACTATGAACTTGCTTATCCTTCTGACTTGAGTCTTTTTGTCTTGTATTTTTCTATGACTCCTTCCTTTCTCTTCCCTTCAAGAAATTCTTCTCTGACTACCTTTTCCAAAATAGTTACTCTTCACATTCTGTCTCCTTATTCTTTTTCTTTGTTGTGTTTACTGCTATCTAAAATTAACATGTTTATTTGCATTTGTGTTTATGCTGAATTTTGACTACTGTAAGCTCCATGATGCCTTGATGTTTTCTGTCTTGTTTGTTGCCATTTCCCAGCATCTAAAATAAAATAGTACCTGAACAATGAAAATAAAGGCAAGGATATGTGGATAAAAGTAAGGAGGGTAAATGGCTGGTCTTTGGATTGATATATTTTTTAATCCATTTTTAATTTATACTGGATCCATGTTTAAAAAATAATTTGTCCATGCACATGAGCACTAGTATATCAACTCAAACTTTTGATTGCCACATTTGTAGCTCTCTGCTATACCTAGGATACTTACTGCAGGTACTTTTTTCAACTTCATACATATGGGCAATATTTTACACACTGAAAATGCTACAGTCTATTGGAGATATACGTGTAGGAACTGAACATTTCAGAGCATGAGCAAACTGTAATTAATGCCAAAATTCTGATTTTGGATTTTTCCTCTGAGCTCCATAATTATATATGGAACTGATGTCTGAAATCTTTTCATGTATATCTTGGAGGCACATCAATTTCATCCTATCCAAAACTGAATTCTTTATTTCCTCCCAGACCTTTATTCCCTTGCATTTTTTTCATTTAAGTAAAAGATACCACAGTCCAGTAAGTCTTCAAATGTAAAACATGGTGATCATCCTTCTGTTCATTCCCTCCATTTATCTCCCCAGCCCCAGTCTCAAGTCACCATTCATTCTGAAGTTTCCACCCTTCTCTTGAGCTCTCCTGCCACTATCTCAGCTGAGGACCTCAAGTTCTAGGGTAATGTAGCTTTCTGTTATCTTTCTTTCTATCCTTTCTGATATGTGCTAATACTTTCTAATATTTACTCTATCTGTAAACATAGTAGCCTTTTAAAAATATAAAGCTGATTGCATTACCTACCTACTTTGAATACTTCAGTCTTTCCCAGGGTCCAGAAGTCAGAATTACTCAGCTAGGTCTTAATGGCCTCTGCTCCCTACCTCCAACTACTTCTCGCATTGTATCCCCTAAAACTTAAGTGGACAATGTAGTTTTCTGTAGACACTGCTCTTTTACACCCCATGCCACTGTGCATGCTTTCCTTCCTTCCTGAAGTTATCTTGCCCTTTTAATGTCTCTAATAATTCTTCAGAATACCCTTTAAGGGTTTTGTCTCTTTGAAGTATATTTCTGCATTTCTCAGTGTGTTCCCAATCCATTCCCTGTCCCACAGAATGGACTATTCTCTTCTTTGAGTACATTACTCTTATTATAATTGTTCAGATTACACTGATTATAATTATGCAATTATGTACCTCTTTATCTAACAAGTGTTGAATAAATATTTGCTGGGTTAATAAATGAGTGAAAAAATTTATATTTTGTTTTCATGCACTTTAGTGAGTTTGGAATTTTGGGCAACTGAAAAAATATACATTTAAAAAATACTTATTACTTAAATCACATAAGTATAAAATCTGAGTATTAAATTATTCTTGATTTCTTTGATAAAAATAAATCCAATATAATTATTCATATTTAAGTTTTCCACATTTCATTTTTTTCTTTTGAACATCCCTTTCTCATTCATTCTGTATTCATTAAGTTAATGCTTATTATAATTAATTGTTTTGATCCTCATGTAGATGTCACATGGACTTTTACAGTCACTCCATTATAATTAAACATACATTAATGGACATTTAAAACATGCCACCCTTTTTTAATAAAGCTTATATCTGTGGTCCACTGCTGGTGAAATGATCCAATAATATATCAGAACAGTAGTTTGTAATTTTGATAGAGAACACATTTGGCTTTCAAGTTTTTAAATCAAGGCCTTTTTCCAGTTGGTTGAGTACCAAATGCATTGCACAGACTCTCTTTACATATAAAAGTCATATCTATTGTCATGGGTAGGTTTAAGTGTCGTGCTAAGGGCAGCCTAACTAGATTAATTGTTGAGTTATTGCCCAAGCACATATTTTAAAATTGTGTTAAATTGCTATCAGAAAATATAAATTAGTAACTAAAAATAATATGTTAGTCCACTGTCAAGTAAATTTTATTTCCAACTTGACCCTTTCAATTTTTTGTATTTGTATAGATTTTTTTTATGTTATCTTATTGCTACCAGGAAGACTCATTTGACATTTGTTAAAAAAAATTACTCATATGCTCTATTTCAAGGTTTTCTATTGATATCTCAGATTGGCCTAAGATCCCACAGAGGTATTTCACATTTCAGATTTCAGCCACAGAGCCTTCATTTGTGTCTGCTTTATATTTAGAGAATCTATTTAAAGTTTATATATATATAAAGAGAGAAGGATTCTGCAACTAAATGAAGTTTCCAAACTATTGCCCTATTGTTTGACACTCATCACTTCACAACATTTTGGAAGGAGTATATTGACTTGTTATGAAGATACATTTCATATAATAAACTCCTTTTTTCTTTAAGGAAGATGTTTTTATCCTTTATTATAGATTCTTTAGTCAATATGATCATTACTTTTGTAGGATCAATATAAACACAGGGCTTGCTAGAGTCCAAATGTAGCCCTTTCCTTCCTTTAGGAAAAGAAAGTTATCCAATCAGTTTTCTTCAATTGCTAGATTGAGAAGTTTTAGTGTAAAGGTTGTTCTTAGAGAAAAAGAAATCACAATTATTGAGTACATTCCACATTTAATTTCAGAAAAAAAAAATATTAAACCATCAGCAAAATCTGTATGTAAAGAAGTAAACCCCCATTGCATCACAGCGTCAAAAAGTTTGCTTTTTATTTCTTTCGTGTATGCCCCACTGAGACTGGCTCACAATGGCTGAGGCTGATGTTACTGTGAAAGGAGTATGTGTACCGCTTAACAGAATCCCTCTTCTCCACTCCATAATCCTAACACACTTTGACTAGTTTGAATAGTTTCAGTTGCTGATACTTTAAAGAAGACTCACTATGAGATTGGTTTAAACATTAGGAAAATTGATTTTATAGGTAAATTGATAGATGAGGGAGATAATTTATCTATCTAGTATTATATATGTATAGATTATACAGAATGAAAAATGTCCTCATTCTGTTTCAGGGGCTCTATTTAATAACTATACCTCATGAAGAGGTAAATAGCACAGTAGAAAGAATAAAGGTGCTGAATTTCGACAGACTAACTTCTGATGATATATTTTTATGTGACTTTGAACAGCTTCTCTAACTGAGCACTGGTTTCCTCATCAAGGAAAAAATAGACAATAAAGCATTCTTGTGAGCATGCAATAAATTAATCTGTTTAAAGACTCTGTTATGGTCTGGGTATGAATTTAGTGCTAAATAAGTTTGGTGAAGCCATTGCGGAATTGGTTAGTAATTGTGGTGCCACATTATAATGAGGAAAAGTTGTTTAACTGAAACCTGGCTTGACAAAAGCATGTAAATTTGCAATTTGTTGTATTAGGTATTAAGCTTAATAGTATTAAGCATCCTATTAAGCCAAAAGTAGAAAATCATACAGTTTCAAGAGAAACGTAGTGTTAAAATACCCCAAAATGTTTCTTTCTGATATAGAATATTCAAAGTGCGTATTTATTTCTTTAAACCATGACAGATATATCTATGAGTACATTTTTACTAGCTATTGTTAAAAGGCCAATTAAAAATATTTTATATGCTTTTCAATATATAATTTTGCATAAAACTCACAGAACAACCTTCAGGAAGTCATTTAATTTCATGAAATCTTGTTGAAACTGAAACACTGACATGATCTTTCCAGAGTGAGCATAGAGGGACCACTCTAAAACTAAGACAGCATATTTATATTTATGATGATACATTTGAAATCTCCAGTATTTTTTCTAAATTTTGAGCCCAATCCTTAGTTGATCTGTGATGCTTAGTTTTTAAAACATACCCTCAAAATTTACTGATAAACAAGACTATTTCTGAATGAAAAGGAAATCACAACAATCAGCTAGAGGTTGTGCTAGGTCTTGAGAAAGAGCTGATCAATCTTTCCAAATCCAATGATTCTTTCTGCTCGGGTATCCAGGGCCCACACCAAAGTGATCCTCAAGAATATTTTCTTAACGAGCTCTATTCAGTGTTGTGTTATTCCACAACCACCTACACTTTCTCCTCCTGTCAATCACAACCTAATTCTCCCGAGACTCATTCCTTTTTAAGCGTTGTATAAGTTACCAGTAATAACTAACTAAAATCTGAATTTGTTTATGTGATTCTTTTCCCACATAGCACAGCACACTGAATCTGGAAATGGCCAAGGTTTTCAGCATTAGTCTTTATTAAAGTTTCATTGTTAAAATAGTTTAGAGCAAGCCAAAAATGTGAGAAGTCTTCAGTAATAACAAAGCCACTTTTTGCTGATTCAAAGCAGATCTTTAATAAGATGCAGGAGAAACTTCTCCCATGCTCCCAGTATGAAAGTTGTACACTTGAACCAGCAATCCCATTACTGGGTATATACTCAAAGGAATATAAATAATGCCATTATAAATGTACATGCATGTGTATGTTCATTGCATCACCATTCACAATAGCAAAGACATGGAATCAATGCAAATGTCCATCAGTGATAGACTGGATAAAGAAAACATGGTATATATATATACACCATAGAATGCCATGTAGCCATATAAAGGAATGATATCATATTCTTTGCAGGGACATGAATGAAACTGGAAGATGTTATTCTCAGCAAACTAACACAGGAATGAAAAATCAAACACCACATATTCTCACTTATAAGTGGGAGCTGAATGATGAGGACACATGGACATATGGTGGGGAACAATAAACACTGGAGCCTGTCAGGGTGGGGCCGGGGAGAGGCAGAGCATCAGGAAGAATAGTTAATGAAAGCTGGGCTTAATACCTGGATGATGGGTTGATCTGTACAGCAAACACCATGGCACATATTTACCTATGTAACAAACCTACACATCCTGAACACGTACCCCAGAACTTAAAAGTTGAAGAAAAAAATTAAAATTAAACAACAAAAAAAAGAATCACAGGACCCTCTTTTTTCTCCAGCCTCCACACTTCTTAAATATGACCAGTGATCTGGGAAAGTGCCAGCTAAAAAGAGGAAGATGACTGGTCAAATATTAAAAGCCTAACAAGGAGAATAAATTAAACTTGAGGTATATCTTCAAGGATCATTTAGATATTTGTATAGTCAAAGGCTTTATGAAAAACTAAATGTTTTTCACTTTACATCTCCCCACATGCAAACACAACCTTAAAAACAGCCTAAAAATTACTAGCTTTTCTCCACATAGTCTTTAATTATCTCTGTCAACTCATGAAAAAAAATTTAAAAAAATTAAGTTACCTGAATAAAGATCACTTCTTTTATCTCATGTATTTTTACTATTAATTAAGATGATCTTTCAGATTTTACTCTATTAAGAGTTAATTCTGCCAAGTGCAGTGGCTCATAATTGTAAGCCCAGCACTCTGGAAAGCTGAGGCTGCAAAATTGCTGGGGGGGCAGGAATTTGTGACAAGCCTGGGCTACATAGTGAGATCCCATTTCTACAAATGGAAAAAAAGAAAAAATAGCCAGGCATAGTGGCCCACACGTGTAGTCCCAGCTACTCAGGAGGCTGAGGCGGGAGAATCGCTTGAGCCCAAGGGTTCTAGGCTGCAGTAAGCTGTGATTGCACCATTGCACTGGGCAACATAACAAGACCTTGTCAAACACAAAAAAAAGAATTGTCTACCAATTTTCTTCTGCATAAACAGGTTTGAAAAACTATTTCCTAAGAACCATATCTTTTCATTGTGCTTCTAAGGAATTGAACACTGAAGAAGAGGTAAGGAAGTTGCTTCCAAGAAAGGAATTACAGCTTCTCTGTTCATTCACTATCTCACTTTTAAAAGTAAAGTTATGCTGAAAACAGAATAAACATTAGAATCACCTCATCAAAAACTGTAATAAATTTTCTACCTACTAATTGTGTGACTTGCAAAGGGTATGTTTAACATCTATGTTTTAATTTCCACATCTATAAAATAGGAATAAAAATAACTATTTATCAGGGGTTCCAATAGGCACTATGATGATACTATGCCTGGCATGTCATAAGCAATTCATAAATGTCAGTTTATTCTCATTCTCATCTTCTCAAGTCTAATGCTAATTAATTGACAGTTAAGTACATCTAATGTTTACATTTGCAAAGGAGTTTAATATTTTTCAGTTACAAGTTGAAATCACGATGCATAAATGTTTTATGACCAATTTAATATCAATCAAAATATTCTAACAATTAGATTCCCATGATGACAAGATTTTATTTTAGATGTCTTTTGAACTATTACAGAGCATATGTATGGAAAAATATTCCTAAACTTTAATTGTATTTGCTTAGTTTAGATGAATTTATGCTGTAACTGTTTCAATTTTGGCCTTTCCTCTGGATTACTTAAAAACCTCAGGAAAGGTTTCCTGGATTCATCCTCTATACCGCAGCCAGCGATTGTCCTTAGACATACGATCACCTCTCTGCTGTGCACAAAAATATTCTATGGCTACACACTCCGCAAAGATTGGAGTCCAAACCTGGCATTTCCAAAAGTGACATTTCCCCCTTCCCTTCCTGTCTAACTGACCCATCCCTCCTGTGACCCATCACATTCTCCTAAACAGTTTCTGCAACATAAACAACTGAATTCCTACAATGACCTGCTCATAATGCTGCAAACTCAATATACTGTGATCCTTATTTCTAAAACCATTGTACAGCAGTTCCTATGATATAAAAGTTCTCTTCTGCATACACACCCACCACCATAATCAGCCTGCTCCATTGCTTTCCATGGAAAATTTATTAATGTTATTTAAATTTTATAGGTTTAAATAAGGCTCTGTGCCCCCTGAAGACCAAGCGAACTCTCACGTTATCCCTCTCACAGACAACAAAACTTTGGGCACACACAAAAATACAGCTAACTACCCAAAGGCATGAAAGAGCAACCAAAAGCAGGCAGAGTCTAAAGGGGATTGACGCTTGGGGGAAAAGAACAACAGCTGGTAAGTTTCTTCTTCTTTTTTTTTTTAGCTGCCAGCCAGATGATAGGCTCCCGTTTGTAGCATGCAGATACTAAAACTCTAATAGAAAAATACACAGGAATTATGGTTTAGAACCACAGTATAGAGTTCAAGGTATCCACACCCACTCAAAAATTAGAGGGAATTCAAGAAAAAAGCTAAGCTAGAGAAAGAGGGACCCTAATTCTCTGTGTATACTCTGAGCAAATCTCTAGCTAAATAATGAACAAATTATTCACTGAGCAAAATCAAGCAGTCTAGCTAAGGCTGAAGAAACAGAACTGAGACCCAAGAGACTGAGTTGGTACTTTGAGTCCAAAAAAGTTCATTGCTTGCAAAAGCAGACAAAAATTATTTTTAGAGGAATATAAACAAGCCCAGTCTTTAAAACATAACCTTCATAATATCCACAATATAACTCAAAATTACTTGCATATAAGTAGAAAAATATGACCCATTTTCCAAAGAAAAGACATTTCCTAAAGACTGATCTTGAGATAACGCGTATTTGGAATTACCAGGATTTTAAATCAGTTATCACTGCACTGTTCAGTAACATAAAGAAAAATATGTCTATATGAACTAAAATGTAAACAAATAGACTTTATAAGTAACAAAAAAAGGTTTTAAACTATGAAATATATGAAATCCATCATGCACTTCCAGAAAACATTCCTAGATTTGCTTGTTTAGTTAAAATTAACCCTATCCTCATAGATTGATCTTTTTATTTCTATTATACCAATCTGCAGTCTCTCTTCCATGATTTATTTATGTACATCTTTATCTTCCTGATTATTCCTGGTAACATTTATTGAGGAGTCTGTTTCAGCAACAAAAACCTATGAAACTTCTGAATTGGCATTGTGAAAAAGTTACCATCTTGGGTACTGAATTCAGACATACCTGTGTTTAAATTATACCTCCAACAATCACACAACCCTGCCTAAGGTTCAGTTTCCATATCTACAAAGTTGCAATAATAATAGGAATCTATTGTGATGCTTAAATAAGATAATGCATATAGAGCATTTAACACATTTATTAATGTATTCTACAAAAATGTTATTGCTCATACAGAATTCCTGTATCAGGAATTGTGCTAGACATTGGAGATAGAGCAATAAGGAAGACTTATAAGATGCCTACCTTCTTAGAGCTTATAAGTGAGAAAAGGTAGAAAGACGTTAAACATGTAAAGAAATAAAATCACTTGATATCAGAAGTGTTATGAAGGAAGATGTCAACTAGATAGGAGGAGCTAATTCAGTAATAGTTTAATGAATGGTGGTTATTTTACTATTATTGTATCATTTTAAAAATCTTCACAGTATTGTACCTGTGCTTTGTAGAACATATATTAATAGGTATTTGTTAAATTTAAATTAAATTTACTGTGGCTTAATTTGTATTGGGTAACATGAAAGAATCATGTGCTACATGGTATGTTCATAACCAGGCTGGCTCAGCCCACAACATTCACCATGGGCTTCTCTTTCCCTGCTAAAGATCTAAACTACCTTAGAAGGAGAAAGTATTTGTTTAAATGTCATATAATACATTTGCTAATTAAATCTAAAAGAACTGAGATGTGGCACTTAAGGGAGTGACAAATTTGAATCTAGCCAAGCTGTTCTTCCTGAAAGGAGGCTTTAGCAGCTAATCTTGGGAGTAAAATTTGTTAAAAGCAAACATTAGAATATAATAACCAAACAAGTGGTTTGGCATGTGGTGCCTTAATTGGACTAATTGTACGTTAAGAAAAGGTAGATCTCACACTGCTAAATGTTGATTACAAGCTGGAAAATCTGCAGAGGAATTGGGCTCCTGTGCTTTAGCCAAGGAGTTTTACTTTTGTTTAATTCTGTTTGTGTATGGAGAGAGAAGCATTGCTAGAAAAACAATTAGATTAGTTTATGACACTAGACCCCCTAGAGAGTGATTTGGAGAACTGCTGTGATTAAACCCTAAGGACAAAATTTCCAACAAAACTATCCAATCGAGGTCGCTAACACTTACATCCACCTTGCCCTGCAGTACCGTACACTACACTCATACTCACAAGCACACATTTATTTTCAAAATGTTTACAAAGCCTGTGCAGTGCTGGGAATAAAAGTGAGCACACACCCACACAAATAACAGCAATACTGCTTGTTTTCTTTTGAAAAGCACTAATTTAGCAACACAACTGAATTTTCTCTGCCTTACTTACGTGCATGCACGTCACTAAGATCCACCAGGTCTAAAAATGGACTTTGTTGCTTCTTGTTTGTTTTCTCCTTAGTGGCTAGATTATATTCAGAAAATGTAACTGTCTATAACTAAAAACCGAAACTTAAAATGAACCTCAAGTTTCTTCTGAGTTTTTAAGTGTCCCTTTATGATCTCCGGTTCACATACATTTCTATTGTTCTAAGGGTTAAAAACTGCACTATCACAATGACAAGTCTTATTACTCAGTCAAAGTAAATGGATCACCACATAACCTTTCAGAAATGTTCTTCCTTAAGCTATTAAAACATTCCATGCCCTTAGATGACAACAATTTCTCTGCCTTTTGAAATTTCTTTTCTATCCTGCAGAGTTCATAGAGATATGCTTGGTTAAAATCAACTTATATAAAACTATGCACTGTAAATTCTGACACTTCTGTTTGAATCTCTTTTCAAACACTTGTCTTTGCTCACCATAATAGATGTCAGTTCTTCTGATGTAGTTCAAGCATAAGCTTCATATGAAGACTCAGCTATGTCTATTGCATTTCTGAAGCTACTACTCACTGAAGTTTTGTGCTGTTTGACATCAAAGATAGGCAAGAATCACCTGCTGAGTTCACATGCATGGAGCAAAACATCTTCAAATCACTTTTGCTAGACAAAAGTTTTTTTTTTTTTTTTTTTTTTTTTTTTAATATTAAGCTTTCACTATCATGTGGACTTAAAGACAAATGCAGTCCTCGTTAAGGTCACAACATTGTATTATTAAAATATGCATCGGAAGCTCTGAATTTAGCTAACTTTTAAACTGAAGGTAATTTGTGTAGTTGCTTCAGGTTTAAACTGAGCTGCAAAGAATTCAGCATCATTCAGACATTCAAAATGTGATTTTTATTCAATACGCAGTTATTTTGCTCAAAGGTAAAAGCACTTTGAACATTCTCAAACCAAAAGAGAATCTTCTAATACTTCCAACATTAATAGATGTCCTTGACATCAATTTAAGAGATGATTTCATTCAAAATAAATGCATAGAGTATTTTAAAATTATATATTTCTAAAAAACAAAAAACAAAAAAAAAAAAAACGCTACTTACATGTTAAAGTTACCATAAATAAAACTATGCATATCTTTTGGAAAACAATAACAGCAGTATTTTCAGTTTTTACTAAGTAATTTGACATTATCCTTGTTAAGCAACAATATTACTTGTAATAGCATACAAACAATATTATTAAAGAGATGTGAACATAAAAATTATAATGTTTTTATGTCTGTGGTTTTCTAAACAAAAGCTTAAAATTTGGACTCTCACTCCCCCAGTAATTAAACTCAAAAGAAAAGTGAATGAATGAGAGTAAAAACAAGGCTTGCCCAAGGATAAACCTTTGTTAATATTTTTTTAAAAATCCCACTAGTTTTTAAATTTTAGCTTTTATAGGACAGAAATATTTCAAAACTTTGAGAGTATTTGTAAATTTCTGTTTGCCATGTTTAAATCTCTTTGGGTATGGGTGGAGAAGCATTGCTAGAAAAACAATCAGATTAGTTTGTGACAAATTATATGTGTATTTTAAAATATATGTATATGTATATTTTAAATACAAAATTATATGTATATTTTTAAATACATGTATTTTCCTGTAATCATTATATATAAAAGGAAGGACATTTCTATAAAAAAAAATCTAAAAACACTGAAGTCACTAGATTGTTTTACTTTGTCTTCCATCGGTATTTAGGAATTCCTGCTCATGTTTTTCTCATCCAACCCAGATATGCCCTGTGCTGATTTGTGGTCACACATATCAATCAGTTCAAATGTCTCTGCGGTAAAGAGTTTAAATAAAGCACAAGGACAGAAGAAAAAATATGCACAGATTTTTTCACTTCACAAAAAGAATGCAGTTGAGAAAGATAGAGATAAAATGTCATGTCAGCGTAATCCCTTAGCTAACCAGTCAACCAGAGAATGGCCACTCAAGTCCACAGCACCTATGCCTTTCTTTATTGCAGTCACATTTTGAATTATCTTTCTGTGATATATATATACATATATAAACTCTTATTACAGAAATGTTCTCAGTTTTACATCTTGTAAAGGGTAGCTAGGAGGAGAATCAGTTCAGACATTATCTAAGGTTGGTTATAGCAGAGCAAAGAAGGAAGGGAAGCACCAGAAGAGTTACAAAATGACACTTCAATTTTAATTTTCTGAAGTTATGATCAGTAAATATACTAAATCTAATTTAAATGTATCATTTGTGTTTGTTACAGAGTCTGTTACCATTTACCAAAATCCTTTGTGTACCCAGGAAGAAATTCAGATTCTTTGTTTCCTCCTGGGTACACGACTATATTACAGTCTCCCTTGTAATTAGTTGCAGTGATATTATTTAGTTCCAGCCATTGAAGTATAATCAGAAGTAATGTTTTCTAGTTTTAGACCCATACATACCTGGGCCCACAAAATCCTCCCTTGGCTTGCTTCCTCAAATTTTCTTTTCCAGTTTGAAAAGTATGTGTTGAAAATTATAGTCTCTGGCAATCTGGGTCCCTGAATGAATGCATGGAAGAGACCATTCCTTTGGCTTACTTACCTATCAAAATCGTTACGTGAGCTTGAAATAGACTTGAATTGTGTTTTCACCACTATGCATTTTGGGTTCTACTTGTTATAATATGTAATCTACCATTAATCTGTCAATGTCTTCTAGTGACAGGAAGTAGGCTACCTGTAACTTAAAGATTTGAATGCTATTTAAAAATCTTCCAGTAAGCTTTTACCTTTTAATTAACAAAGGTGTATGTCTGATACTGGGCTGTTCGTGAACATTTAACTGTCACATAATTATTTTTCCAGTCCTCTTCTGAAAAAAGTAGCCTCTGATGTAAAATGACATTCCAATGACCAGAGTTGGTCAGATGGGATGTGAACACGGTAGCTGTATATCTCCTCTGACAAACTTGACACTTAGGTGAATGAGGTGAATTACTAGGTACAAATAGTCCAACTTTGATAACCATGCTACACAGATAGATTCTCCTTCAAAATATTTAAGTGCAAAGCATCAAAGTTCCCTTTTTTCTGTTAATACTGCTGTGTAACAAACTACCCCAGAACTTAGTATCACAAAACATCTACTTTACTATGCTCATGGATTGTGTTGGTCTAGAACTTTAACAATCAGGGAAAGAATGAATATTTTCTCCTCCACAATGACAAGAGTCTCAGATAGGAAGGTTTAAGGACTGTGAGTTCATTAACAGCTAAGAGTTAGAATCTTATCACAATAATTCAGTGAGATGAAATATTCAACGTCCTTTCCACTTTATCTAGAAAACAGAATACAGTCTCTGAATGGTAACCATTATTATTACCCATAAAAATGAGTAAGGAACCTGGGCACTATGCTATAATCCCTGTGCTTTGGGAGACCAAGATGAGAGGATAGCTTTGGGCTAAAAATTCCAGTCTAATCTGGGCAACATAGGGTGCCCCAATCTCTACAAAAATATAAAGTTAGTCAGGTATGGTATCATGCATCTGCAGTCCTAGCTACTCAGGAGGCTGAGGTGAGAGGATCACTTGATCCCAGAGTCCAAGGTTGCAATGAGCTATGATCTTGCTACCACTGCTCTCCAGCCTAAGAGATAGAGGGAGAATTTCTCTTTATAAAAATACATTCCTACATACATACATATGAGCAAGGTATACTCTTCCACAGGAAGACCAGTTTTGGAAGAGATAATAAATATGCTTAATTTATAATGAATATATCTAATAAAAACAATGTAAAATCATACTGGTTTATGTAGGCTATCAGTCACAACTACATAATAGCAATATTTAAAAAGTGCTGAAGTTCTCAAGATCTGTCCCTTACTCATAATCCATTTTCCACTTTCCTGCCAGAGGCATCCAATTGACACACTATCTCACTGCCCAAAAATTATTATGGTAAGTTCAATTGTTTAGCACACTAGGTATTTTGTGATCTGATTTTATGTCTCCTGCTTCCTCCTCTACTCTTTCACTCTTTCATTAATTTACATTGCAACCTTACAGTAATATTGTCCAGCTGCATTCTGTCAAGTTCTTACTCATCTCCTTCTGTCTAGATGTTCTCCTCTCCTCTTGTCATCCTCTATTATTTTCTCTCTTAACATTTAGCCTCAGTGTGATCTTTTCTGGAAAGTCTTTTGCTTTGTACCAGTCAGGCAAGCATAGATTCTCGCCATCTCTATTGGGACAGCTTGTATTGTCTCTACCACAGCACCCCTCACATGGTACAGAAATTTTATCTTCCATTCTAGACAGTAAGCTCCCAATGGACAAGGATTATTCTTTTATTTATGTAAAAAATTGTTTACAATCTTTAAAATAACATGGAGGGGACAGTGAATACGTTTTTTACACGTACAGTTTTTTAGTCGCAAAGTGGTACATAATTTAACTTGAGTTATCAGAACTAAACACATGTTAAAGTATATCTAAGAAGGCTAAATTTAATATGCTTAAGTCATTTCTTACAAGATTTGGTTTGAAAATGTTGGCATAAAGATAAATACCCTACGTCTAGAAACATGACTATAGAGAACATTTGTGAAACTTTTGTAAGTTTTGTGAAGTTGAATAAAATGATCTGTATTCACATTCATTTTATTTATTTAGTAAACTAGACATTTTAGATTCTTAAATATTTAATAGCAATAATAATGTAAATATCTTAATGTACACTCTCTTGTATAAATTTTCATTGACTAATTGGCACTGTGTACTGAAAATCTCTTAGATATATAAAATTTCAAATTTAGTGATCAACAAACTATCAAAATGATGCATATTTCAAATGAGGAAAAAGCTTAAATTGTTATTATTTTGTTCAAGGTCGACTATTAAGTAATTTTCTCAAGTAATAGTCTCTGTAACAGGAGTTACTCACAGGTGGCCCAGTAAACAGAAAAAATGATGTTAGTACCAAGAACAGTTTTCCTGTCACATTACTATTTCACACCACATATAGCATATTAGCAAAAGGCAAAGTGTTCTCAGTGCAACTACCAGTAAAACTAAATACAATGCTGGACTCAAAGCCTGGACATTTGGCATTCTTTCTCTCTACTCAGTTTGGTCACATGATTTGTCTTGGAGAAACTGGTATTTCAATTTTTCCTGATTTTTGTGCATTCTTCATTTGTCTCCATAACAACTTCAAGGCTTTCTTAAATTTCCTTCCAACAAGCTCCCTTCATTTGTTTCTAAATATAAAGTTCTACATTGCTATGCTATTTAATTTATCTGGGTGTGACATACCTTTTAGGGTACATTAGTGTGTTACCAGAGTTGTTGTTAATTTTGGTAGTGATAGGGAAACACAGTTGCCTAGAGTTTCTGTGGTTCAACCCATTCCTCTTTTTTCTCTAAGTCCAATTTTACTAAATGCAACGTTTTTCCTGAATACCTAAATCACTTTTAATCACAATGCCTTTACCTCATGCCTTGTTTCATCTGTATATTACAGATGAAAGACATAAAGGACAATGATCTACAAAAGTTGATATTTACAACAAATATATTAAGAACTTTGTAAGTTTCTATTTTTAAAACCACATTTTATTTGCTGTCAGTAAAATATTCAATATTCTTTAAAATGATTACCACTGAAGGGTGAATTAAACCCTTTCTGGATATCTTACTTTGAATTTTGTAAGAGAAATTCAGCTGAAATAATTTTTATAAGACATCTATTTTAAAAGGTATAGTAATCTAAATCACTGTAAAAGAAACTATACTTCAAAATAAAAACATAAGCAAAAACACACACAAAAATGTTAAATTATCTTCTTGCCTTGATCAATCTTTATATTTAATATACTTGTTTGGTTTCCATACAGTTCAAGTTTACTAAAAAAAAAAAAAATAGTAAGTAACAATAATTTGCTTACTGTATTAAAAATTTGGTGATGCAAAACCAGGAAATAATGACTTTGTTCTCATGAGCTACAGAATGTGAATAAACTGTGAATTAGTCCTGTAGTCTTCAAGAGAAAGTACAATCCTGCTCTAGAACTGACTTTACTTGCTCAAAACATGCCAATTGTCCGTCTCTGAACCAATCATTGTAGTGAAGGGAATAAGATAGGCAGGTTAACTTAACCTAATGAGTCCCTCCCCAACCATATAGATGAATGGGAGAGGCAGTTCCTAAAAGATATGAACTGTCAAATACATAAAAAGATAATCATCCTCATTTGTAATAAGAGAAACACCAATTAAAACTACAATGAGATATAATTTCTCGCCTATCAGATTGGCAAAACTCCAAAAGTTTGAAAACACACTCTTGACAGTGGGTCTGCAGAGAATCAGAAACTATTTGACACTGCTGAATAGTGTGCATGTGGTCACAACGCTCATGGAATTGGCTTTATCTTAAAGAAATCTATGCCATTAGATCCAGAATTCCTGCCTCTAAGAAATCTACCGTGAAGATACACCTCTACATGTATGAAAAAAATCCAAAATAATCCAAATGTCCATTTACAGCCATTTAGTTAAATAAACTATGGTGCATGGGCACAATGTGATATTAAGTGACCATAAAAAAGAATTTAAAAGATTTCTGTGTACTGATATGGAGTGATATTGTGCATTATTGTTAGAATGGAAAAAAAAGTACAGAGCAATGAATAGTTTATGACACTTGTATAAGAAAGAAAACAGAAATATATGTATTTGCTTACTTTTGTAAGAAAACAACTGAATGATAGAACAAAAAATAACAAAAATGGTCACTTATGCAGAAAGGAGTTGACAGAGTAGAAATGACTGAAATAGCGGACTTTGCTTATTATTTATGTTATATATCATTTTGACTTTTGAAACATACGTAAGTCTAAAAATTGAAAGCAAGCTGAAGCAAATGGACTTCATTATTTACCAAACTGGTAACATGACAACAAGGAGAGAGAGAAGGAAAAAATGATTCTTTATGTGTTACCTAAACAGAATGCTGTGACTGTATAACCTTAGTGGGATATAGTCTATGGAAAAAAGAGAATTCGAATACATTGTCAGCTTTACTCTGAAGTGAAAATATATAGTTAAAACAAATATAGAAAAATGTTTATGATTATTGAATATGGCCTGTGGCTATGTGGATATTCACGGCAATACTTTCGGTTCTTCTGTATATTTGAAATGTTTTATAACAAAATATTGAAAACACATCATGACCATTAACTAAGCCAAGAAGCTTTGAGACATTTTGTGGGTTATTACTTTGTTCCAAAGTAGATATTTTTACAAAGTAGGATAAAATGTTCTTATATCACATGCTTCAAAAGCTAGAAGAAAGAAAAGTCTGGGAGACTTCTTCATATCCTGAATATACTAAAGGGCTTAAGTAAACCTTAAAAATACATGGATAATAGAGTTTTTGTTTTTTATTTTTTTGAGACAGAGTTTCACTCTTGTTGCCCGGGCTGGAGTTCAACAGCACCATCTCAGCTCACTGCAACCTCCACCTCCTTGGTTCAAGTGATTATCTGCCTTAGCCTCCCAAGTAGATGGGATTACAGGCATGCACCACCACACCTGGCTAATTTTCTATTTTTAGTAGAGATGGGGTTTCTCCATGTTGGTCAGGCTGGTCTTGAACTCCCGACCTCAGGTGATCCACCCACCTCTACCTCCCAAAGTGCTGGAATTACAGGCATTAGCCACTGCATCTGGTCTAATGAATTTTTAAAAGAACTCATTGTCTGAATAATAAAAATTAAAATTGTTTTTCAATGAAGGAGATCATAAAAAGATGTTAGAGAAAATATTTACAATATTAAAAACAATGAAGTATTAATATCCCAATTGTTAATTTCCTGACAATTAACAAAGTAGACAAGAATTTTATACGAAAATGAGTAAACCAGGCTAAGCAACATGGCGAATCCCCACCTCTACAAAGACACAGAATTAAAGAGGAAATTAGAGGTTGAAGGAAGAAAAGATGAGTGAAAATCTTTTCAGCCTTACAACAGTATTTCATGGATAAACATGTGTTAGAGACACTAAGAAAGCCAAGCCAGCCTTTGCTCTGGTATACAAGCATTCTGGTGAAGCCCATTAGTTCTATGTATTTGGAAGGGACACCCTTTGGCATGATAGAAGCTAAACTGAAAACTAGAGCAGTAACATGCCTGTGCCTGTAGTCCCAGCTACTTGGGAGGCTGAGGAAGGAGGATCACATGAGCCTGGGTGGCAGAGGTTGTAGTGACCTGAGATTGCACCAATGCACTCTAGCCTGAGTGACAGAGCAAGATCGTGTCTCAAAGTGTTTTTTTTTTCTTTTTTTAAAAAAAGGAAAGAAAAATGAACAACATAAAGAAAAAATTTACAAAGATGAAGATGAGATCCAAAAGATTCTCAAGATTGCTAGAAATCAAAGACATATTAATTGAAACTGTAAGATAACACTTGCCGCTTTTAGATTCACAAGTAGTGAAAGAGTTGTAGGGATATAACCCACTCCACCATCAGCAGGAGTGTCAACTGGTGCAAGCATACCTTAAACACTGAAAGTCATTTCACTCCAGGTTTTATATATCAAAAAATTCTAGCATAGGTAGTACGTAAAATTATGTTCCTCATAAAGCCATAAATCAGTCATTATATACCATTAAGACACACATACATTTATTTTTTAAATACTAAAATATCTCATTGCTGGTGTGATTTATATAATTTTTATAAAATTATAAAATATATAAAAATATAATTATGTATACATTTTATAATTTCATAAAATATATAAATTATAAAATTATAAAATATATATAAATCATATATATGTGTGTGTGATTAATAGAATGGGTGCAGTAGCTCACATGTGTAATTCCAACACTCTGGGAGGCCAAGGTGGGAGGATTACTTGAGGCCAGGAATTCAAAACCATCCTGGGTAGCATAAAGAGACTGTGTCTCTACAAAAACAACAACAACAACTTGTTAATGAAAAATGTATAAATGAGTATTCACAATAAATAAAGAACTTCTAACAGGAAAATGAGTAAAGGACCATATATGTCGGTGAAACACTAAATTTTCTACAACCATATGATAGCCTTACCAGTCAGAGAAGCACAAGTAAAAATCACAAGAGAACATTTTACTTCTATCAGACTGGCAAATTATAAAATGATTCTCAGTACTGAATGTTAATGAGGATGTGGAACAATGGATATTATCATCTACTACTAACTGAAATATGAATCATTACAAACACTTTAGAAAATAGTTTGGCATTACCTAATCAAGTTGGCAACAGACATATGCTACAACCCAGCATTCTCATGCCTAGATATATACCCTAGTAAAAACCATGTTCCTGTATACCAGAATATATGGACAAATAAGTTTGTGGCAGCATTTTTAATAACATTCAAAAACTAGAAGCAGCCCAAATATTCAAGACCAGAAAGGATACACTTTAATTCATTTATGCAATAGAATACACCATGAAAATGTACAACTATACAAAAAAATGACTCTCAGAAACAATTTTAAATAATGCTGCTACAGAAGTATTTTTACACAATAATTTTATTTATGTAATATTCAAATCCTGGTGAACAACAAAAATACATTATTTAGGTAAATATACATGGATGGCAAAACTATTTAAAAAAGCAAGGTAAAGGATTAACACAAAATTCAAGCTAGTGGTTACTTCTGCAATTGGGATGGGGGTAGATTTTATCTGAAAGGCTTCTAGGACACTGATCATGTTCTGTTTTTTAACTCAAGGGGTAGTTACACAAAAGTTAATTGATTATTTTGAAGATTGTTCTATTTATTTTATAAACTCTAGTTATGTGTGATATATTTCACAATGTTATCAATAGATGGCTCCTTCTAAGAAGAATCTTTATTGGACAAAAATTAAAGTCAACAGTGGTATTTTAAATGGCTAAAAGCAACATTTTTCATTGTATTACTCTTCAACCTTTCACCAATTTTTATTTATTTTTTTATTTTATTTATTTATTTTTTTAGGCAGAGGCTTGCTCTGTTGCTCAGGCTGGAGTGCCCTGGCAAGATCTCAGCTCACTGCAACCTCCACAAGATCTCAGCTCACTGCAACCTCCACCTCCCGGATTCAAGTGATTATCCTGCCTCAGCCTCCTATCTGGGACTACAGGTGATTAGCACCATACCTGGATAATTTTCATATTTTTAGTAGAGGCAGGGTTTTACTGTGTTGGCCACGCTTGTCTCAAACTCCTGACCCCAAATGGTCCACCCACCTCAGCTTCCCAAATTTCTGGGATTATAGGCATGAGCCATCACACCCTTCACCAACATTTTTACCTGACTTAATAGTAAAGCCTGAGCCAGATGTGGTGGCTCATGTCTATAATCCAAGCGCTTTGAGAGGCTGAGGTGGGTGGATAGCTTGAGCCAAGGAGTTAGAGGCCAGCTTGGGCACCATGGCAAAACCCCATCTACAAAAAATACAAAAATGAGCTATGCATGCTTGCATGCACCCATAGTCCCAGATATTAATACTTGGGAGTCTGAGATTGGGGATGGTTTGAGCCCTGGAGGTGGTGGTTGCAGTGAGCTGTGATTATACAACAACCTGGAACATAGAGTGCGACTCTGTCTCAAAAGAAAAAAAAAGTTGTAAAGCCCAAGTCTCGTCATATATACTTTTCTTTTAACCTTTCCAATTCAGTTTTCAATTCTGAAAAACATGAGTCTAGAGGTCACTTAACATAATCCCCCTGCCTTTGAGGATCCTGCAAAACTTGTGAAATAGAAGTTGTCTTTTGAATTTAAAATTCAGTCAGATGGCAATGATTGTTCATTAAACGCAAATACAAATTACATGCATTCAGAGCAACTTCCTTACCTTCACTACTCCTCTTTACTTTCTAACTTCCAAAGAATGTGGCCATCTTGAAGGGTAATTGCTCTTCTCCATCCCTCAAATTCTCTTTTTAAAATTCCCTCTTTGGGAAATCTACTCCTTAGCTTCCTAACAATTGTGACTGGAAATAAAGTCCAGCTTATCTATCCTGGTTTTGAAAAAGAAAATAAAAGCTGTGATTAGTATGGGAGTTTGCATGTCTCTCCAACACAATTTATTTGAGGTAAAACTTTGTGTTCATTTGAAGAGCATGCCTGTGAAATAAAACAAATATTGTGTTTATCTGAGTAAGTGAATTTCCAACATTTGGGTACTTCTAGATCTTTGATCAGTTAATTTCTTTATTAGAAGATATCCTATCAAATATATTTTCCAGCTCTCTGTGAATAAACAGCCCACAAGTATCCTTCAATTACAAATTATTTGGGTCACATGAATTGGCACACTTTCTACTTCCCTAGGTGGCTTACACAGACCACATGAGAGTACCTGAAGTGCAGGGGTCCTGCTTCTTTGCCTCAGAAATTGTCAATATGCTTTTTTTTTTTTTTTTAACTACAATCTCCTGCAAAGCCTGCCAAAGCCTCTTGCTATCTGGTTTAGCAGAGAGATCTTGTCCACAGGTTTCTGGGACAACAAATTATCTGTGGTTCCAGCCTGCAGGTTTCTTGGTCCTACAAAATGATAGATTATCTCTATGGGTGTCTATACTTTTCCCTCTGCTATGCAAACTTCATTCCCTTGGCAATAAGAAAAAAAATATATCTTTTGGAGATGCATTATTTCTGAGTTCTTAGCCAATGCAGCCAAAAGTGGAAGAAGCTGGTGGGACTGTCAGTATAGGTAGGCAGGCCGGCCAGCAGGTTCAGGGGCCCGGTACTCACAGAGTCGGAAGGCAAGAAAACAGCACTATTGAGCAAAACTGAATTAGCATATTATAAGGCCATTTGCATTCTTCCACATTTTATACCATCTAGCAGCTTTAGCCATTCCTAGCTACCTGTAGTCAAAAATAAGGAATAAAGTAAGATTTTTCAAGGCAGTACTATTCCTGGTGGAGGAAAGGACAGACATGTAATAAGCAAATCATATTACTGGCAGTTGTTTACTGCTTACTACATTAACTCTAAATATTGTTACCATCAATTCACAGCTCTGGATAATCTAGCTCATCTAGACATGTCCAAATCTCTATCTTGAAACTTTCCAAAATGTACCTTCCACCAAATCAACTTAGTCTTCTAATGCGCTTCGTGATAACCCAATTTCCATCTTTGCATCTCTTTATACTTCTTTCTGCAGAACGCTCTGACATTTTTCTCTATCTGAATATATCCTATTTATTTCTCAAAGCTCAATTCTAGAGTATCTTTCCTAATAAACTTTCCTTAGCTGTTTTGTCCAACATTAATCTTTACATGTTCCACTATATTGATTTATGTCACATATTAAATATTGTCTTTATTCAATAAATCCATGGAGATTTACTGAGAATAAGGTACAAGATTTTGAGTCTATATAATCAAAGATACAATCCTCATTGTTAAGGGGTTAACCATATCCTTGATGATAACTCATAGATAGAAAAAATGCCTATGGCTATTTAATATATGAAATATATAATAAAGCCAATTCTACTTATTGGGGCTCATAGAATTATTTATGGAAATATCTACACCAAAAACTGGGCATTAAAGAATGAGTATCATATTGTCAGGTGCATTAGAGGAGTAGAGAGCACTCCAGGAAGAATATTACTATTATTTCAATGTGTAGTCCATATTCTCCTAACTTAAATTCTTAATTTTCTGTATGACTGGTAGAATGCAAGAAAGAATTGAATGGACAAATGGTAATCTGAGTGCTTTTCATACACAATGGAATAAACTACCAGGCCTCCCATAGATAATGAATGCACTGCAGGACACCTATTTTTACTGAACTGGCCAATCTATAAACTGATTAGCTAAATCAGTTGAATTACAAACAGATAAAGAGAAGTGGAGCCCACTGGCCGTCTATGAGTATTGGGAGGAAGTTGAGGGATGATGGTAGTGAGGAGTGCCTGTGGAATTGCTATGACAGTCTCTTCTGTAGTGAGCAAAAACACTAGCATTATATTTTAAATCTTCTACTCATGATTCCAGGAAAATGATGAAGTAAACAAGTAATAAAATCTCCAGTATTACATAACAATGAAGAGACACTATTGAAATCCAGAGTGTGCTTCAGCAGTTAGTGCAGCTATGAAAGAAGTATTGAGCACAAGAACTGGACTACTCCCCCAAAGACAGGCATGTCCGATGGCTCGTTTGGAAGTAGAGCGGAGTTTGGAAGGCAATGTTTTTAATGCAGTGACTCCCTGTAACTTCATAACACTTCAGTAAAGTTACCAGAAGAACCATGAGACATTGTCTGTCATTGAACCTCTCATACAAAATGAGGAAGAGGCTGAGCTGCATATTTCTATGTTTGCTCCAGGATAAAAACCAGACAGCATACTTGGATCCAGAAACATATAGGCAGAGAAAGGAAGTGGAATTAAGGTATAAGTAAATCAAAAACAGCAGCATTGGAAGGGTTATGAACTATCATAACTCTTGGAATAGAAGTTGGAACAAGATCTCCAGAGGCAGGAGGGTGTAGCCAACACCCAAGTTATTTATAATCAGAGTTAGAATTGCTGAAGCAACAGTGAAAATGAGAAATGTTTTTACTTGATGTTCGTGTCAATATTTTTATTTAAAGTTCAACAAACTTTAGTATTCTATCATATTCAAGCTACTACTTGTTGTTACTTCCATAGTTGCTGAAAGGCTACACATATTAGTGATTAGCGTGAGAAGACCTCAGAATCTCTCGAGAATCTTTCAGGAAGTCTGTCTAATGCATATTTCAGAGAATGTGTTTTCAGAAATACACTACAAAAACATGTTATGTGTTTGGGGAAAATATTTAAAGCTCTTAAATGAGGGTAGGGTGAGTATTTAGAGAACACTTCCCTTTATTATGTGGGCTGAGGACGCAGATAGCATAGGCCACCGTGCCCCCCACTGAAATAACCTCTGTATAGTGATCTAGATTATGAATACGAAGACTGATTTTTTCAAGCTCATTATCTCCAAACATCTCAAAGTTTTCACAAGGCTATTGTTAAAGAGAGGAATGAGTAAAAAAGAAGGAAGAACTAAAGGAAGGAAAAAAAGATGAGAAAACACGTGCCTGAATTCAATAAGCTTCTACTATAGAATATACTGTTTTTAAAAATAAGTGTTTGTTGTAAAATAAAAATTTTTAAGTACTACAATTTTCAAAATGCAAACACTGACATATTTTACCATGTTTTAGATTCTCAGATAACCTAAGACATGATGAAGGTGCTAATAGTGTCAAATGTGGACTCCAAGCTAATAATTCTTCCAAAGCTGACTTATAAACTTATTGTGAATCTGGAAACTCATAGACAGGAGCTTCTTCAAACTTTCATGCCTGGGGAAATCCATCCTCCATGGAGCCAGAAAGAAAACTGATGTGTTGCTGTAATTAATTTTCATCTACCACCATTTGTTTTAAAAATATTTAGAAATAATATGCCTTTAAATTCATCATAAATCTATTAATTATTCATTTAAATAATTGTATGGTTTGTGTAATATGTGCCACACCATCAAAATCCATTTTCTATTAAATCTAATAGATTACTAGTAAGACAAGCAAGCAAGCAAATAGATAAATAAATAAATGAGTAAGTCAGGACTTCCACTTATGAACAAAGTAAAGGAACAGAGACCAAATTTATTCTCCTGCATCGTGAAACTAGAAGGTTGGACAAAATAAATAAAAAGAACTTTTTTTGAGCTTGCAGCAGCAGATAATTGATGAATGTGATCCCTGACTAGAACAGAAAAAAATAAATTAATCGAGTCCTCTATTTCACTAGAGGCAATTTCCAAGCAGCAGCACAGGCAGGAGTACCTCAAACAGTATCCAGATGTCTCACTACACTGAGAAATCAGAGACTGAAGCTCTGGGAGAAGACGACGGCTATCAGCAAACTGACACAAGAACAGAAAATCAAACACCGTACATTCTCACTCATAGGTGGGTGTTGAACAATGAGAACACATGGACACAGGGAGGGGAGCACTACACACTGGGGTCCGTTGGGGGCAAATGGGGGAGGGGCGGGAGGGTGGGGAGGTGGGAAGAGACAGCATGGGGAGAAATGACAGATACAGGTGAGGGGACGGAAGGCAGCAAACCACACTGCCAAGTGTGTACCTATGCAACAATCTTGCATGTTCATCACATGTACCCCAAAACCTAAAATGCAATAAAAAAATAAAATAAAAAAATAAAAAATAAATAAAAAAAATAAAAAACATTGCAGGAGAAACTACTGAAGATGTGGAAGACACACAGAAAGAGAGCTCTAAATTCTGCAGCTCTAAATTCTACTTTCTAGTTTTTGGCTTTATGCTAAGATGCAAATGTGTCAGAGAAACTACCTTAGGCTAGGCAAAGAACCAATGGAAAAGAGCTTGCAGAACTATTCCAGAGGCTGATATGCTATGGGAATAGTTCATATTCTCACTGGCCTGATTGGAAAGAAATAGGAAAATATGGAGTATTAAACTTCTCAAAAGGATATCTCCTTCACAGTGGAACTGAATTAGCCCAAGACTACAGACAACTCTGGACCTGACCTAACAAACTTAAAAAGAAACCTTGATAGCATCCATCTGATTCCAAGATATTTAGTCTTATGCCAGAACAAAATCCAACTCTATTTTAGGAAATATGACAAAGTGATATTCACAATGTCTAATGACAACAAAAAAATGCAAATAGACAAAGAAGCATGAAAATATGATCTGTAATTAGCTAAAATAAAAACCAGTGCAAAAATGAGAGAGATAGTGGAAATAGAAAAAAAGAAAAATAAAGAGGACATTGAAAGAGCTACTATAAACATGCTACATTTGTTCAGCTAAGCAGAAGAAAACATGAACATAATGAAGAAAAAGGAAATATATGAAAAAAGCAAAAATAGAATAACTTGAGACTTAAAAATGTATAATAAATGAAATAAAAACAGTGGATGGAATTAACAGAATATGAAACATTACAAAAATCAATGTATTTCTAAACATAGCATTATAAACAACCCAAAATGAAATACAGAGAAAAAAATCACTACAAAATGAACCAAGCATTACTATTCAGTGGGAAAATATTAATTATCTGTTTCTTGGAATTAGAGTCCTAGAGGAAGAGGTGATGAAGGTAATAAAAATATTTAAGGGCCGGGCGCGGTGGCTCAAGCTTGTAATCCCAGCACTTTGGGAGGCCGAGGCGGGTGGATCACGAGGTCGAGAGATCGAGACCATCCTGGTCAACATGGTGAAACCCCGTCTCTACTAAAAATACAAAAAATTAGCTGGGCATGGTGGCATTTGCCTGTAGTCCCAGCTACTCAGGAGGCTGAGGCAGGAGAATTGCCTGAACCCAGGAGGCGGAGGTTGTGGTAAGCCGAGATCGCACCATTGCACTCCAGCCTGAGTAACAAGAGTGAAACTCCCTCTCAAAAAAAAAAAAAAAAATTAAATAAATAGCTAAATATTTTCCAAATCTGATGAAACTGTAAATTCATACATCTAAAAACTCAACAAGCCCCAGCCAGAATAAACAAACTTCTCCTAAACACATTATAGTTAAATTGCTAAAACCAATTCTAAGTTGTAAAATTTTTAAAGCAACCAAATGAAAAAAGACATCAATGTTTGGAGGTAAGAGATAAAGATTTATAGCAGATTGTTTGCTGGAAACTATGCAGTACAAAAGACAATGAAGTAACATCTTTAAAGAACTGGTGCAAAAACAAAATCTGTTAATCAAGAAGTCTTAAGGAGTAAAAATATCATTCAAAAATGAAAGCAAAATAAGAACACTTTCAGGCCAATAAACTGAGAGAATTAATCACAAACAGACCCATATTATAAGAAAATCATAGTAATTCTTCAGGGAGGAGAAACATTGTAGCAGAATGAAATTTCAATCCACACAAAGCATGAAGAGCACCAAAAATGGTAAATTATAACTAAATAAAATCTCACTTTTTCATTTAATAATTTTGTTAAAAAAATTAACTATTTAAATCAGGAATAATAGCAATATAATATGGATTTTAGAGCATTCATCAACATGGATGAATCTCAAAAGAATCATGCTACATGAAAGCAAACAGAAGTAACAGATTATATATTGCATCATTCAGTTTTTATTAAATACTAGAAAGTGCAAGGCAAGAGTAAAGGAAACAGATCAGTGGTGGCCAGAGATGGGCCTTGGGTAGTGGATTGACTGCAGAGGGATACAAGGGGAAAGAATGATGGAAATGTTATATTGTCATGATTATAACAGTGGCTATCTACCAATACTCACAAATCAAATTGTACCTTACAATTGGTGAATTTCTGTATGTAAAACATACCTTTGTAAAATGGATTTTTTTAAAATAAAAAGGCCACCAGTTGAAAAAGTTGTAGTTCAAATAACAGTTCTACGTTTAAGAAAACACTTAACTTTTTTTTTTTTTAACTGGCAACTTTTAAGGGATACCTAATTTTTTGACTTATTTGTTCATCAAACTGTTCAAACAAATTTGTGGGTATGGATATAATCTTAATACAGAATTATTTTTTTTCCTCAATGTATGCTAAGGTTGCTAAGCTATGAATGGGCTATAAGTAAATGAAGAATATATAAGTATATATATACTTCATGGGCTATATGTAAATGAAGAATATATAAGTATATATATTTAATATATTCTTCATTTACATATAGCCCATAAATATATATATATACATTTAGATCTAATAGAGGATGCCAAAGCCAAAATAGAAAGCTAATCTATCTTCATTTTTGCCTCAGTCTTACCTACTTTCTAAGGGTAGTAACAATCATGATAGAGTCAATTAATAAAGTTTGGTTGAAAATTTGACTATAGCATATAAATACAGGGTTGAAAATATTTTCATATTTAAATACAGAAAAGTTATCATATGAAAAATTCTATCTAAAAACTTTTTCCCCTTAGCAACATTCATTTTTAAAATGCATAAATGCTTTGATCACTTTAAGATTGGGAGCAGAGTTTACTTAGGTGGTTTTAAGAGAGTCCAGGTATCAGCTGGTGTTGACTTGCCTTAGACTAATGTGAGAGAACAGATTCCAGACAGATTTTAATGCAGAGTTCATAGAACTTGCTGATGGCTTATATATGAGTGTGGTTGAAGAACTGGGTAAATATGGTTCCATTTTCTGAATTGGAAGAAAATGACAGAAAATTTGGGGAAGGTAAGTCAAGAGTTCTTATTTCGACATCTTGAATTTGAGGTACTTACTAGATTTGAAAATGGAGAGACACAAAAGCTACTGAAAAAATAAAGCCTTCTGTTTAGGAGAAAGTTGGCACCTTGATATATAAGTTTAAAAGTTTTTGGCTTCTAGGTAGACTGTCAGCTCAAAAGTGCCTCCCACACCAGCTCCCAATTAGTAAGTTGAAGTCCTATCCCTCAATATCTCAGAATGAGCATATATAGAGATAAAGCTTTTGAAGAGGTATGACTTTTTTAGGGTGGGCCATAATCCAATCTGACTGGAACCCTTATAAAAAGAGGATATTAGGACACAGACACAGCCATACTCATGTGAGTATACAGAGGGAGACAGTGGGCATCTGGGAGCAAGATATATTATAAAAAACCAAACCTGTAATTCCTTGATCTTGGACTTCTAAGCTTCAGAACTCTGAGAAATAAATTTCTATTATTTAAGCCACGTAGTCTGTGGTACAGATGCTCCTCACTTGATGATGGGGCTATTCCCATTAACACCATCATAATCTGAAAATATCATAAACTGAAAATCCACTTAATTCAACTAATCTACTGAACACCATAACTTAGCCTAGCCTACCTGAAACATGCTCAGAACACTTACATTAGCCTGTAATCGGACAAAGTCACCTAATACCAAGCCTATTTTACAATAAAGTATTAAATATCTCTTATAATTTATTAAATACTCTACTGAAAGTGAAAAATAGAATGGCTTTATTGGTCATTGAAGTACAGTTTCTACTAAATGTGTATTGCACATCACCATAAAATCAAAAAATCTAAGTTCAACCATCATAGGTGGGAGATTGTGTTTTGTTACAGCAGCCCTAGCAGACTAATACCTGGACCACCTAGTAAACAAGTGCTGACAGAAAAAAGTAGAGTTCCAAGGGCTGAACCTTACTGCATTCCAATCATTACAGACTGGAAAGAAAAAGAAGATAAAATAGAGACAGAATGAGTAACTTATCAATTATACAAAAATAAAAATTAGAAGTATAGAGTCCTGGAAGCCCGGTGGGGGGGAAAAAATGAGTTTTAAAGAGGAAGTGTTCAACTCTGCCAATTACAAAGTGGTCAGAAGAGATTAGGACATAGACACAGCCATACTCATGTGAATATACAGAGGGAACAGGCAGGGTTTATCCAAACTTTGGAGTTAGAAAGGCTTTCATCTGTAGAACTGCTCCACATGTATTCTTAATCTATGACACAAGCTGAAAGAGGAGCATTGTTCTCACAACTGGAGTGCAAATCCAACACACATAATCTCTTTGAAAACTTCTGCTCATCCACAGATGAAGCCTACTTGATTGTGGTGGATAAGCTTTTTGATGTGCTGTTAGATTCAGTTTGCCAGTATTTTATTGAAGATTTTTGCATCAATGTTCATCATGGATACTGCCCTGTAGTTTTTTTAGTTGTGTGTCTGCAAGGTTTTGGTTAAGGCTGGTTGAACATATGCAAATCTATAAATGTAATCCACCACATAAACAGAACAAAAGACAAAAAACACACGATTATCTCAATAGATGCAGAGAAGGCCTTTGACAAAATTCACCAGCCCTGTATGCTAAAAACTCTCAATAAACTAGGTATCCATGGAACATATCTCAAAATAATAAAAGCTATTTATGACAAACCCACAGCCAATATCATACTGAATGGGCAAAAAGTAGAAACATTCCCTTTAAAAACTGGCACTAGACAAGGATGCCCTCTCTCACCACTCCTATTCAATATAGTATTGGAAGCTCTAGCCAGAGCAATTAAGCAAGAAAAAGAAATAAAGGGACTTCAATTAGGAAAAGAAGAAGTCAAATTGTCCCTATTTGCAGATGACATGATTGTATATTTAGAAGACTCCATTGTCTCAGCCCAAAATCTCCTTAAGCTGATAAGCAACTTTGACAAAGTCTCAGGATACAAAATCAATGTGCAGAAATCACAAGCATTTCTACACACCAGTAACAAACAGAGCCAAATCAAGAACAAACTCCCATTCACAATTGCTACAAACAGAATAAAATACTTATGAATATAATTAACAAAGGATGTAAAAGATGTCTTCAAGGAGAACTACAAACCACTGCTCAAAAAAATAGGAGAGGACACAAACAGATGGAAAAACATTCCATGCTCATGGTTAGAAAGAATCAATATTGTGAAAATGGCCATACTGCCCAAAGTAATTTATAGATTCAATGCTATCCCCATCAAGCTACCATTGGCCTTCTTCGCAGAATTGGAAAAAAACACTTTAAACTTCACATGGAACCAAAAGAGAGCCTGTATAGCCAAGATGATCCTAAGCAAAAAGAACAAAGCTGGAGGCATCATGCTACCTGACTTCGAACTATACGATAAGGCTACAGTAATCAAAACAGCATGGTACTGGTACCAAAACAGAGACAGAGAACAATGGAACAGGACAGAGACCTCAGAAACACCACCACACATCTTCAACCATCTGATCTTTGACAAAATGGTTAAAAACAAGCAATGGGGAAAAGATTGCCTGTTTAATAAATGTTGTTGGGAAAACTGGCTAGCCATATACAGGAAGCTGAAACTAGACCACTTCCTTACATCTTATACTAAAATTAGCTCCAGATGGATTAAAGATTTAAATATAAGAACACCATGAAAACCCTAGAAGAAAACCGAGGCAGCACCATTTAGGACATAGGCACAAGAAAGGACTTCATGATTAAAACACCAAAAGCAATGGCAACAAAAGCCAAAATAGACAAATGAGATCTAATTAAATTTAAGAGCTTCTACACAGCAAAAGAAACAATCATTAGAGTGAACTGGCAACTAACAGAATGGGAAAAAATTTTTGCAATCTACCCATCTGACAAAGGGCTAGCATCCAGAATCTACAAAAAATGAAGCAGATTTACAAGAAAAAAAAGTGCAAAAGTGGGGGAAGGATATGAACAGATGCTTTTCAAAAGAAGAAAAAAAAGAAGCCAACAAACATATGGAAAAAATGCTCATCGTCATTGGTCATTAGAGAAATGCAAATCAAAACCACATCAAGATACCACCTCAGGCCAGTTATAATGGTGATCATTAAAAAATCTGAAAACAACAGATGCTGGAGAGGATGTGGAAAAAAAGGAACACTTTTACATTGCCGGTGTGAGTGTAAATTAGTTCAACCATTATGGAAGACAGTGTGGCAATTCCTCAAGGATCTAGAAATAGAATTTCCATTTGACCCAGCAATCCCATTACTGCGTATATACCCAAAGGATCATAAATCATTCTATTATAAAGACACATGCACACATATGTTCGTTGTGGTACTGTTTACAATAACAAAGACCTGGAACCAACCCAAATGCCCATCAATGATAGACTTGACAAAGAAATTGTGGCAGACAATACACCATGGAATACTATGCAGCCATAGAAAATGATGAGTTTGTGTCCTTTGTAGAGACATGGTCCAATCTAGAAACCATCATTCTGAGCAAACTGACACAAGAACAGAAAACCAAACACTGCATGTTTTCACTCATAGGTGGGTGATGAACAATGAGAACACATGGACACAGGGAAGAGAACAACACTCATTGGGGTAGGTGGGGCCTGGAAGGGAGGGGAGGGGAGGGGAAGGACAGCAGTGGGCAGGGAGGATGGTGAGGACTGGGAGAAATGCCTGATGTAGGCAATGGGGGAGGGGTCGGGGCATGGAGACAGCAAAACACCATGGCATATATGTAACTATGCAAAAATCCTGCAGGATGCAGGATGTGCACATGTAACCCAGAGCCCAAAGCACAATTAAAAAAAACAAAAACAAAAACACTTCTGCTCAGACCTATCACATTGTTACTTCAGCTCATGTTTTATTGCCCCAAACAAGTCATATAAACAATTCTGACAGTGATGCAAAAAATTTTATTCTATATATTAGGAAGGCCTCTCAGGTCATGTGGAAAAGAGTATGGACATAGATTCCTTCCACAAAGAAGAAGCAGATAGTTGGAGATAATGACTGATTCAACTAGACTACTCTTGGTAATTTTTCTAGAAGTTTAGGCAAGTTATAAATAA
Organism: Saimiri boliviensis; assembly: GCF_048565385.1. NCBI lineage: Eukaryota > Metazoa > Chordata > Mammalia > Primates > Cebidae > Saimiri > Saimiri boliviensis. The sequence continues at coordinate 41,669,437 of NC_133458.1, forward strand.
TTAAAAAAAACTTTAATGCATTCACAAAAATGTTCAATGCAACATTAATTATATCAACATTTGTAAACATTTTATAATATGATAAAGGCAACACAAATTTAGTTCAATAGCAAAATAAATTATAAAATTATTTAAAATAAGGTATCTAGAAGTAAAATGCTTAGAAATTCATTGAAAAAATAAAAACATTTAACTAAATATTAATATAACTTAGAGTATAGTTTATATATAGGGAATGACTAGACAACTAAAAAATGAAAACAAAGGATGAACAAAGGATATGTTGGTCAGGATGGTTGTAGATTCTTTAAAAATTTCCTTCATTACTGACAAAATTATGATTTTGTAATAAATATAAGGAGAATAATAACTTTTATATTTTAAGAAATCAAATTCCTTCAAATATATTTTGGGATTTTTTTGTTTATAGCATGCAATATTCATTAGAAAAATAAGAAATTTATCTCCTTTATAAATAAATAAAAACAGATCTAATTAAATGCATTAGACTTTTCCAGTTGATATCTCTAGATAAATCAAGTCTTTTTTCATATGGTTAGTGTGGTCAAATATTCACGAAGTCCAAGAAACAGGAAGACAACTCCTGTCATTCAGATGATCCACTGTAATTAATGTTTGTTGTTGTGGAAGGAAATATCTATATAACCATTGCTTTCATTCCTTGTCATTCAGATTTGATTAATACTATTAAAATAGAATGTCTTATTTTATATTATATTTAAGGAGATCTATTTATATCCACTTTATCAAGGTAAAAGTAAGATAAAGTAACTAATGATGAAATCCTAATGAAAAACAGAACACTTCTTTTTTTTTACGAAGGACCAGATCTTTTAAATGAGAAGTATGATTATATTCCTCTGATGCAGTGTGTTATTTGTGTATATGTTCAGAATTTATTGTAACAATGTATTTTCACAAGGAAAATTAATAGTTCTTTTCTAATTTGTTTATCATGGTGACATTTTTTGTAAGATAAAAATATTTCCATATATTGGGAATACAAAAAAGCTACCAACAATTGCCAATATATAATGAAAACAGAAGTAGTTAAGTTTTACATTTTAAGTAAATTATCTTTACTATTACAGTGAATGCTTTTTGTCAGGATTTTGGCAAGGCTAGATATTCCAAATATGGTATCATGAATGTGTTCTTGCCTTACCAATAAAATGAGATTATACGTTGTTAATTTTACAAAGTCTTTTTATTCTCTCATATTGCCAAAGGATCTATTAGTAAATTACCTCATCCAGTATTCTAAGTAATCCTTTGATGGCCTGAGCTAACACAACTACAAATAAAGATATTCCTTTTCAACCAAAAAGATCAGGTCTATAATTTGTTTTTTGTTTAATGAGCAAGAAAACACTAATGTTATTATTTCATTTTTAAAACTACTGATTAGCTATGTTTATCCAACAAAATTGTTGAATACAATTTCTGTATGGCCACGTGTGGTGGCTCATGCCTGTAATTCCAGCACTGTAGAAAGCCAAGAGGCAGGTAGATCACCTGAGGTCAGGAGTTCGAGACCAGCCTGGCCAACATGGTAAAATCCTGTCTCTACTTAAAATGCAAAAAAATTGCTGGCATAATGGCGGGTGCCTATAATCACAGCTACTTGGGAGGCTGAGACACGAAACTCTCTTGAACCCAGAGGCAGAGTTTGTGGTGAGCTGAGATTGTGCCACTGCACTCCAGCCTGGTTAACAAAGAGAAAAACTATGTCTCTAAATAAACAAATAAATAAAATCTCTGTATGACATATCCTTAATTCCTTGTGATACAGATATTTTATTTCATTAGAGCCACAAAGTTTTAACTCTGATTTATTAAGGTTTACCTAGAGTTGTCATAGGGAACCACACAGAGTGAATGTCATCCTCATTCAACTAAGAATATTCACCACGTCCAGAAAGAACTGATTACTCTTGTTTGATTCAATGAAAAGAAATCTAAGTTTCTATTTCTATTGTGCACCTAAAAATACAGGCATTGTCAGAATTATGCTCATTTCTACCTGTCATGATATGAAAAGTAACTTGGAAATTCAGGGAGAGATCTTGAAGTGGAATGAAAAGTTACATAGACGATTATCTTTTTCATGTATTCACACTGCTAAACAAACTTACAAAATGATCTCTTATTTCTAAATAATACAATACACTCAATATTTTATTTTTTCAAAATATTTCATCAATTCACAAGTTGATACAAATAGAAAATCTACATCAAGATAACTATGTAAAAACTTACTAGAAGAATCTAAATCTTAATGAAAATCTCCAAAACTGCAAAATCTAAATTATACAGTGCTTATTTTTCAATTTAATTTCACCATTACCCTGATAAAACACATGGGAAAAATCTAAATCTAAACAATTTCACAAATTTCCTTCCAAAGCATTATTTACATAAAAGTAGAAATTTTTGCTAATATTCTTAAACAAAACTTTGCTTGGCTTAAATATTCTCATAACAGCAGAAATTAAGGACATAAAAGCTAAATTTTCACAGGCCAGAATAAAAGAAAGTCTACTCTAATACTTTAATAAATATCATAAGTTAAAAATGTTATCCTATTAATTTTAAACATTATGCTTATTTATTTTTACATGTTTGTAATAATAGAATGCCTCAATAGCAGAATATTGTACTGGGACACAGTAAAATAACTCAGAATTATTTTATAACCAACAGGTAATAGGTTTTTTGACCTAATTACCAAGATTTCTCAAGGAAAAATAAGACTTCACTCTGAATTAGCCCTGACTAGACATTGGCAACACGTTAACTTGTTGTAGGACAGTTTAGTAATAGGTTTAGCCAAAAGCAAACATTCCACCTGATCCCACAGTTAGAAAATACATTTTTATAGAAAACAATGGATCTTCCAAATAGTAGCAAAAAAGAAACAAAATGTAGGTGTTAACCTAGTTGTATCTATTACCACTTCCGGGGAGACAAGAGTCCCATAGCACAGAGGATGACAAAGAGCATAACAATGCCTACCACCAGGAGCATTGGTCCTGACATGCCTACCTATTTCATGGTTTTCAGGTATCAGGGCCACCAAGAAAGATGTGACTCACACAGGTACCGGTTGGACACCACTTTATTTACACAGAGAACAAACAGAGCAAGATCAGCTTTAATACTGAATGTAAGCCTCCCATGGTCAATAGATCTTGCCCAGGAGCCACCAAAATAAGATGGTTTGTACCGATCCCACTTTTATGACAGGCAAACGACAATTCCATCTCCACTAGAGCAGATATAGCACATGTATCTAGCCACGGGGTTAGCAAGGTGCCATATGATGCACACACTTAGGTAGAACAAAGAAGTAGATACCAAGTCTGGAACAGGAAAAAATACTCCAAAAGAAAGAGCTATGTCAAGCACAGGCAGCCATCATCATCTCTTTGTAAGGAAATGTTAGGCCATTTGTGTGGGTATTAAAAAATACCTGAGGTTAGGTAATTTTTAAATAAAGGAGTTTTAATTGGTGGATGGTTTAGCAAGCTGTACCAGCATGGCTCTGGCACCATCTGCTCCTGCTGAGGGCCTCAGGGAGTGTACCATCATGGCAGAAGGAAAAGCAGGCGCGGGTATGTCACATGGCAAGAGTGACAACGGGGAGGCCCCAGACTCTTAAGCAACCAGATTGTTTTAAACAACGAGATATTTTATTTTATTACTTATTTATTTTGAAACAGAGTCTCAGTCTGTGTCCCAGACTAGAGTGCAGTGGCACAATCTCAGCTTATTGCAACTTCTGCCTCCCACGTTCAAGTGATTCTCCTGCCTCAGCCTCCTGAGTAGCTGGGATTACAGGCACCCGCCACCATGCTGGGCTAATTTTTGTATTTTTATTAGAGATGGCGTTTCACCATGTTGGCCAGGATGGTCTTGAACTCCTGACTTCAAGTAATCCATCTGCCTCGGCCTCCCAAAGTGCCAGGAGGGCCACCGCCAGGCCCAGATATTTCAAACAACCAGATTTCATGTGAACTAACTTAGAGAGAACTCACACATCACCAAGGGGATGGTTCTAAGCCATTCATGAGAGATCCACCCCATGATCCAATCACCTCCTACCAGGCCTTATCTCTGACTTTGAGGATTACATTTCAACAAGAGATTTGCAGGAGAAAAATATCCAAATCCAAGGCTCTTTCTTGTGGCACAGTGCAGAAGTTAAAAGACTACACACACATGGCTTTCTTTCCTAACAGCAGATCTGACCAAACAGAAGAACAGGAATCAGCAAACTATTGCCCTCTGTCCCTGGGCTCATAGCCTGCTTTTGTAAATAAACTTTTACTGGAGCATACTCATGCCCACTCTTTTCCATACTTTCTATGGCTGCTTTCATGCTACTGAGTAGAGTAATGAAGTTACAACAGAGACCTCATGGCCAACAGTACAACAGAGACTGTTGTAGGATTTGTGCATGTAATTTTGCTGGTTAGAGATCAAAGCAGTCAAATATATATTTGACAACAAATATTCTTTTGATGTAATGCATATCACAAGAAGGCAAACCAAAACATGAGAAACAAAACTGGAATTACTGAATCCCCAAGAAATAAAGTCATTGCAGGACGTGTGTCATGTAGAACTTTAAAAAATCCAGCGCAAAAAAAAAAAAAAAAAAAAAAGGAAAAAAAAATCTCATCTTTTACCTGAAGGCAGGAAATGAGGCTATAGTTAACCTCTTAAAAGTCCTTCCAGTCTTGAGTCTGTGATTCTCAGCATGGAAGAGGAGTTTTGCTTTTAGTCCAGTCAAATATGTTTCTGCTCACCCCAGAATAATGCTTCTAAATGTACAACGGCTGACATTCTTAAAGGTAAACATGGTGTCTTTTCTTCTGGAAGATGCTATTGTTCAAATAATGACACTTCCTCTGACATTGACAGTGGCGAGTGGAGTAGAATGTCAGACTAAGATGAGAGACTATGTTCTAGTGAAAAATTGGATCAAGAATCCCCTGACACCACATCAGCATTTAACAGGCCAGACTTACCTGCCATTCCAGAGCACACTTAAAGGACAGGCATAGAATCAATTAAACCATCACCCAACAGAATTCAAGTATTTCCTTCTTGTTTTTAATGTCAATAGTTAAAATTTTGATCCTTATCTAATTGCAGTGAACAAACAAAAGGAAAAATAAAAAATGCCACGGCCAAAGCAAAGTAAAAAATGTACTTAATATCGTGAAACTAAACAATGTTTCTTCCCCAACTGCTTTCAGAATTATAGTCTACCTTTTTTCCCCTCATTTTCTATTCCTTTGGTGACATTCAAGTCCTAGAAAATGTTTTTGAAAGCAATTATATTTCTAAAGCAAGTTTCCCAAACTCCCACAGCTTAACTTTTCGGCTTAAAATATCATGTTTTAAAAGGTGTTGGCATTCAGTTTCACCTAACAAATAGCTGTATCTTTAAAAAGAAAAAAATCTGACAGTTTAACAAGAAAAAAAAGTCTGTGCCTGTGTGTGTGTGTGTGTGTGTGTGTGTGTGTGTGTGCGCGCACGCACAGACACACACATGCACATCTGTATAAGGACTGGGCTGATTATTTTACTTTAAACCACTGACTTATTTAAACAAATTTTTTTTTTTAGAAAAACCTTATATGAATTACAGACTGCTGCTTCTGTTGAGGGTTTTACAACAAATAATTAAAGAATTCCAAGTAAAATTTATCCTTTTGAAACTATTTGAAAGGGAAACCTAATTCAGTTAAATATACATTAGTGGTTCCTTTTCTAATTTTTAAATACAGACTTATTCTCACATTCATTGCATTTATCTACTTGCCTAAATATAGATAAATGGCACATATAAGAATGAGAAATTCCTAAAAGCAAAATAAGAATCTTGAAAATACAACTGTAGGACTTTTTTTTTCCTGAAAATATCTTTCCCTTCTGGCCTTGATAGTGTATCTGAAATAAGGTTTTCTCCTGCTATAAATAACTAAAAAGCAGTTATTAAAATAGGTAGTATCAGAAATTACACAATAGCCTATGCAGGACTATTAATTATGAAATAAAGAATATAAATGAAGTGAACCTATGCATATCCTAACTTTCTACCTGAAAGCATTTTGCAAATAAGAATGTAGAGAAGGAAGCTCTAGACAGAGTACAGTAATCTTGCTAAATTGAAGAAACAGATTTGAACTTGGAGAGTCTTGAGAGCTTAGAATTTGTGGAGCAGAATTACCAGAGAAGAGAAAACTATATAGAAAAAATATTCCAGAAATCTCTTGAGGAGTGTGTTTGAGTCTTCATCTGAATACAAAAATATTCATATGACCAGAATGTACACAAAACCAGGCAGGGGCAAGTAAGTATAAGCCAACTAATTTTCAGAATACACCGGACTGGGAACCATTCAAGTCTGACCAGGCAATGTGAAGATGTTTTTGAACACTTACAGCATTTATTAGAGTAGCCATAAAAGAATGCCTTAGTTGTAAATAAACTCTAAAGTAAATGTGGCATTAGACTGATGTTACAGAGCTTAAACACAGGAAGTGATCCAGCTCATCTGCACCTCACTTAACTGCCTGGCAAAACAACATTTATCTTTTTAGAGGAAGTCTGCAGAATTCAGATATTCGATACAGCATTCATAATATACAACAGCTGATGATAAACTAGTGACAAGAGTGTAAGGAGGAAATACATGCAGAAACAGAAGAGGTAAAGTCAGTAGAAACAGACCTAGGAATGACAGATATAATGGAATTAGCAAAAAGGGGTTTAAAACAACTATCATACAATGTTCAAGGATTTAAAGGACAATATGAACACGTTAAGGAGGAAAGGTGAATCTATTAGTGATGATACTATAATATATGAAAGAAAAATCTCAGTTATGTCCTTGATATCTCTACATATCTAACACTAAGAAAAAAATATCAATCACGTTGGAAATACAGCAGTGGAAACTATGTATACCGAAGCATACAGGAAGAAAAGAAGTGACAAAAATGAATATCCTAGAACCTAAATGTTGCTTTCCTTAGAAAACCAGAGTTTGTTGGAGAGACAGCTGTTCCTAGGGTTAGGGGAAGAAAAATACAAAATGAGTTTTGAGTATCTTGCAGTATCAAAATGTAAAATAATTCTCAAAATTTAAAGGGATAAATTTTGTTAAAGTGACACAGGAACCAACCTGAAAGGAGCCCTCATGGCTAAAACTGAACAATTTTGGCAATAAAATATTATTTTGTTCATAGCCAAAAATGTAAAAAATATATACATGAGACCATATTGATAGGAATAGATAATAAAAAAAAATAGGGATAGAAGAAAAATCTTTCTTATACAAAAATTCCAAATAATGTATGTAGTTCTTCCCACCCTTATTAAATGAATTTGGGTTGGACTTAGAGATTCTAAAGAAACATGGAAGGAAGGTAAATGGCCATACTGCCCAAAGTAATTTATAGATTCAATGCTATTCACATCAAGCTACCAGTGACTTTCTTAAGAGAACTAGAAAAAAACACTTTAAATTTCATATGGAACCAAAAAGAGCCTGTATAGCCGAGAAGATCCTAAGCAAAAAGAACAAAGCTGGAGGCATCATGCTACCTGACTTCAAACTACTACAAGGCTACAGTAACCAAAACAGTATGGTGCTGGTACCAAAACAGATATATGGACCAATGGAACATAACAGAGGCCTCAGAATTAACACCATACAGCTACAAACATCTTATATTTGACAAACCTGACAAAAACAAGCAATGGGGAAAAGATTCCCTAGTTAATAAATGGTGCTGGGAAAACTGACTAGCCATATGTAGAAAACAAAAACTGATCCCCTCTTTATACTTCATATAAAAATTAACTCAAGTGGATTAAAGACTTAAACATAAAACCCCAAAGCACAAAAACACTAGAAGAAAACCTAGACAATACCATTCAGGACATAGGCATGGTCAAAGACCTCATGACTAAAACACCAAAAGCAACAGCAACAAAAGCCAAAATAGATAAATGGGATCTAATTAAACTAAAGGGCTTCTGTGCAGCAAGAGAGACCATCACTAGAGTGAACGGGCAACCAAAAGAATGGGAAAAAAATTTTTGTGTTCTATCCATCTGCCAAATGTCTAATATCCAGAATCTACAAGGAACTTAAACAAATTTACAAGAAGAAAACAATCCTATCAAAAAGTGGGTAAAGGATGTGAACAGACACTTCTTTAAAGAACACATTTATGCAGCCAAAAAAAAACAAGAGAAAAAAAAGCTCATTTATTACTGGTCATTAGAGAAATGCAAATCAAAACCACACTGAGATACTATCTCATACCAGTTAGAATGGCAATCATTAAAAAGTCAGGAAACAACAGATGCTGGAGAGGATTTGGAGGAATGAAATGCTTTCACACCATTTGTGAGAGTGTAAATTAGTTCAACCACATAGAAGACAGTGTGGTGAGTCCTCAAAAATCTACAACCAGAAATACCATTTGACCCAGCAATCCCATTACTGGGTATATACTCAAGACAAATGCACATGTATGTTATTGGAGCACTATTTACAAATAGCAAAGACTTGGAACCAACCCAAATGCCCATCAATGATAGATTGGATAAAGAAAATGTGACACATATACAACATGGAATATTATGCAGCCATTAAAAAAGAGTTCATGTCTTTCGCAGGGAAGTGGATGAAGCTGGAAACCATTATTCTCAGCAAACTAACACAAGAAAAGAAAACCAAATTCTGCATGTTCTCACTCATAATTGGGATTTGAACAATGAGAACACATGGACATAGGGAGGGGAACATCACACACTGGGGCTTGTCAGGGGGTGGGGAGGTAAGGGGAGGGAGAGCATTAGGACAAATACTTAATGCATGTGGGGCTTAAAACCTAGATGATGGGTTGATAGATGCAGCAAACTACCATGGCACATGTATACCTATGTAACAAACCTGCACATTCAGCACATGTATCCTACATAACTTAAAGTAAAACAAAAACAAAAACAAAAACAAAAACACTAATGCCCTTCATTAGACTTTTAAATGAAAAATTCTTGAGTGGAAAAAAAAAAAAAAAAAACAAGGAAGGAAAAGAGAAAAACAAATTTTTCAGTGGGAGAAACCCAACAAACGCTAGCTTAATACATCATTAAGAATGTCGGGCCGGGTGCGGTGGCTCAAGCCTGTAATCCCAGCACTTTGGGAGGCCGAGGTGGGCGGATCACGAGGTCGAGAGATCGAGACCATCCTGGTCAACATGGTGAAACCTCGTCTCTACTAAAAATACAAAAAATTAGCTGGGCACGGTGGCGCGTGCCTGTAGTCCCAGCTACTCAGGAGGCTGAGGCAGAAGAATTGCCTGAACCCAGGAGGCGGAGGTTGCGGTGAGCCGAGATCGCGCTATTGCACTCCAGCCTGGGTGACAAGAGCGAAACTCCGCCTCAAAAAAAAAAAAAAAAAAAAAAAGAATGTCATGTGAATAGCATGTACACCTGATCATGAACAGGTGTACTCAGGTGTACAGGATATCATGAGCAGCATACTCTACTTTTAAGGTTTATTTTCTCAAGTTTATAACCCCAGCATAATGAAACGAGGAAAACAAACAAAAATTGAGGAACATTCTATAAAAACCTTACCTATACCCTTTAAAACTGTTAAAGTCATAAACAATTTAAAGGGCTTGAGGAACTGTCACAGACCAGGGAGACTATAAAGACAAGAAAATAACAATCGAATTCAATATGATATCCTGGTGCTGTGGTTAGAATATTTCTAAAAATATGCATTGAAAACTTAATTGCCACTCTAAGAGTATTAAGAAGTATGAGGCAGTGGCTAGTTGAGCCATGGAGCCTGGCCATGATGAGACCCCAGAACTATAGGGCCACCAACATGCAATGCCAGTGTGGCAGAACTGCATTGGCTGAGCCCAGAAGAGCCACAGGAGCAGGGATGTCAGGTCATAGTGGCCCAACCCTTACCCAAGTATATCTAGAAAGTAGGACAGGAGTGAAAGCAGCTTACTCTCCAGCTTTAAGACTTAATATTGTTGTTTTTCAGTTTTCAACTTACTTGGGATTAATTACCCCTCTTTTCTTGCATATTTCTCTTTTCTGAAATGGAAATGACTATCTTCCACTTGTCCCATCATTGTATTGTGGAATTAGGGAACTTGGTTTGTTTTCACAAGCTCACAGACATAGAAATTTGTCTAGGGATGAATTGTGTTTTGAATCATATTCTTATTTGATTTAAATTCGACTTTTGACTTTTTAGTTGGTGTTGGAGTGAGTCAAGACTTTTGGGATGATTGGGGTGAAATAAAAGTATCTTTCATGTGAGAAAGATGTAAACTTTGGGGTCCAGAAGTGGAATGCTATGGTTTGAGTGTGTCCCATAAAGTTCATATGTTGTAAACTTGACGGCCATTGTGGCAGTGTTAATAGGTGGGTGCTTTGGGAGGCAATGGGTCATGAGGTCTCTGCCCTAATAAATAGTTTAATACCACTATTGATGGAGTGATTAGTTTTTGTGTTAATTCAGCCCATTTTTCTTCTGTCTTATGTGTTACTCTCACCTTTCACCTTTCTGCCATGGTGTGACTCTCACCAAATGCTAGTGTCATGCTCTTGGCCTTCCTAGACTCTAGAACTGTGAGCTAAATAAACTTGTTTTCTTTATAATTTCCTAGTCTGTAGCATTCTATGACAGCAACAGAAAAACAAATGAATATACCTGGATTGGATCATGGGAAAGAAAAAATATATTAATGGAAAAACTGATGAACTCAAAATAAAGTCTAGAACTCAATTAATAGAAGAAAAACAGAACCTTAATGATCAGCAGGAGAACTGCAAAAACAGTTCTCCAGGTAGCCTTAGATTGACCCAATTCTCTCCCTTTTCTTACTTGTAGTTCTCAATAATACCTGTAGAATTTACTGAGAATGCTACATCTTGACTTAAGAAAGGACTGGCTGAAACAGCCTGGGCTCTATTCCAGTTTCATACTTAGGTCCTTCAACACTTTTTCCAGCAATTCACGTTACATTGAAGTTTAGAATCTAAGGTAAGCTGCTTTCTGAAGTTCCTGCAAATGGATCACATGCAACTGAGTCTCCTTCGCCCTAGGGAGCTTTTTGAGATGGGAGGGATTGGCTCATAATGAATCATAGATTTTTGTTGTCCCTTGGTGCCTATTTATAAGCAGTAAACTATTTCAAGTAACTTGTTGCATGTGTGTGTATTCTGTCTTACTACACTCAGACAAGCTGGCAACCAGTGCACAGTGAATGTGCTTCATAATAACATTATGTTTTTAAACATGTCTGTAACCTCCAATAGAGAGAAGAGAAATAAGGGAAAAAAATATTTGTCTGAAGAAATAATAGCCAAACATTTTTCAAATTTAATGAAACAGAGACCCCAAAAGCCCATTTATTTACCAAACAGAAAGACATAAAGAAAACCATAAAAGTCACACCATAACCAAATTGCTTAAAACTAATGAATAAACAAATAGAGAAAAAAAGACACATTACTTGCAGAACTTTAAAAAGTAACAAGAACATAAGCAATGCAAAACACAGCACAATGTAATCACCTTTTTAAAGCACTGGTAAAAGGATATGTCCATCAAAAATTAAAGAAAAATGAAGACGTTTTCACACAAAATAAAGCAAATATAGTACCACCAAAGCTTTGCTACAAGACTTATTAAAGGATGTTCTTCATGGTAAATGAAAATACTACCTAAAAGGAAACTCAGACGTACATTACAGGAAGAGCACAAGAAAATTTAAATATGTGGTTAAATTTACAATATATTTCTTTTAAATTTTTTATAACTCACAATTTCTAAAAATAGACAACAAAGTATTTTAAAGTCATAAGACATACGTAGATTTTAAAAGTGTGATAACAAAAGCATAAACAGCAAGAGTAGGGGAAATAGATGTTTACTTCATTAAGATTCTTATGACATATAACATTATTTGAAAGCAGATTATGATAAACTAAAGGTAGATACTGATGATACTGATATTCTAGAACAATCAAAATAAAAGTGAAAAGCCTGTAAGCTATTTAAGGAGATAGAATGTTAAAATATATTCGGGCTGGGCACAGTGGCTCATACCTGTAATCCGAACACTTCAGGCCAACGTGGGCAGGTCACCTGAGGTCAGGAATTAGAGACCAGCCTGGTCCACGTGGCGAAACCCCGTCTCTACTAAAAATACAAAAATTAGCTGGGTGTGGTAGTGGGTGCCTGTAATTACAGCTACTGGGAAGGCTGAGGAAGGAGAATCACTTGAACTTGGAAGGCAGAGGTTGTAGGGAGCCAAGACTGCACCATTGCACCCCAACCCGAGGGACAAGTATAAAATTCTACCTCAAAAATAAATTAACAGACAAACAAATGATATATTCAATTCAAAAAAAAAAAAAAAAAAAACATAAAAGAGGAAAATGAAACAGAGAACAGGTTGGGTGCTACAGCTCATGTCTATAATACAAACACTTTGGGAGGCCAATCACTTGAGATCAGGAGTTCAAGACCAGCCTGGCCAACATGGTGAAAGCCCGTCACCACTAAAAATATAAACGAATTAGCTGGGCATGGTGGTGCTGCCTATAGTCCCAGCTATATGGGAGGCTCAAGCAGAAGAATCTCTTGAACCTGGGAGGCAGAGGTTGCAGTGAGCTGAGATTATGCACTCCAGCCTGAGTGACGGAGCAAGATTCCATCAGAAGGAAGGAAGGAAAGAAGGAAGGAAGGAAGGGAGGCAGGGAGGGATGAAATATAAACCTACCAGCATAAAGGAAGAATTAAATACCACCAAAAAGAAAATTAGCTTAAATGTACATACATGGTCTAAATATTTCCATCAAAAGGCAGAAGTCACCATACCAGATAAAGATTTAACAATATGTTGTCTGCAAAAATATACTTAAATATAAAGACACGTGTAAGTCAAAAGTAAAAGGATGAAAAAAGATATGGCATGAACATACTGTCTAAGAATGCTAGAGTGGCTTTTTTAATGTTAACAACATAGACTTCAGGGGAAAGGAATATTATCAAAGATAATAAAAGATCTTACAGATGATTCAAGTGTCAATTCATCAAAAAACTTAGTAATCAAAATAAACATACGCTTAATAACCAAACTTCGAAATCCATAAGGCAAAAAACTGACAAAACTTAACAGAGATGTGAACAAATCCATCATTAGATTGGAAATTTCAATACTACTTGCCCATTAAATAGTAGGGTAAATTTAAATAAAATATAAAAATTTGAACATTATGAAACAAATTTAGTTAATTGATGTATATAGAAAATTACAATGAACAATGGCAGAGGACATTATTTTCTTTTCTAAGTTCTGGGATACATGTGCAGAACGTGCAGGCTTGTTACCTAAGTGTACAGGTGCCACAGTGGTTTCCTGCATCTGTCAACCCATCATCTAGGTTTTAAGCCCTGTATGCATTAGGTATTTGTCCTAATGCCCTCTCTCCCCTTTCCCCTCACTCCTTGACAGTCCCTGCTGTGTGATGTTTCCCTCCTTATGTCCATGTGTTCAACTCCCACTTATGAGTAAGTACATGCAACGCTGTTTTTCTGTTCTTATGTAAGTTTGCTGAGAATAATGGCTCCTAGCTTCATCCATGCCCCTGCAAGGGACATGAACTCATTCTTTTGTATGGCTGCATGGTATTCCATGGTGTATATGTGCTACATTTTCTTTATCCAGTCTATCATTGATGGGTACTTGGGTTGGCTCAAAGCCTTTGCTATCGTAAATAGTGCTGCAATGAATATACCTGTGCATGCGTTTTTATAGTAGAATGATTTATATAATCCTTTTGGTATATACCCAGTAATGGGATTGCTAGTTAAAAAGATAAACTTGTTAAAAAATTAAAATTTGTTCTTAGGAATAAATTGTTTTAAATATATGAAATTATATTTTCTCTAAAATTATCTATAGATTTCCATGCAATCTCTCTAAAAATCCCAGGATGCTTTTTTGTGGACATTGACAATCCAATTCTAAAGTTCATATGGAAATGCAAAATATTTAGAAAATTAAAAACAATTTTGAAAAAGAATAAATAAAAGTCTACACTCACTAGAATGAAAATTAAAAATTAAAATATGTGGCAATTTTAATTAATTAAAGGATACTAATTAATAGATATGAAGCAATGGAAACTCTCTTGTAATACTAGTGAGAATGTGAAATGGTATTTTAGAGTACTGTTTAGCATTTTCTTACAAACGTAAATTCATCATATGACTCAGCAATTCCACTCTAATTTATTTACACCAGAGAAATGAAACTATGTATTTCCTCATTAGTAAACTCATGCTTATAGAAGCTTTATTTATAATAGTCCAAAAAAGGAAGACCTCAAATTCTAGGAAGTGAATAGACAGATTGTATAGAGTGATATAATTCTACTTAGCCCAGCTCGGCTAAAAGGATGAATGAATCTAAAAAATATTATGATGAACTAATGAATTCAAACATAAAAGGATATATTCTACATAAACCAATTTATGTGAAATTCTATAACAAGCAGATGTACTCTATAGTGCCAAAAAAATTATCAGCAGTTGCCTGCACTCAGAGACAGAGGAAGAGAATTGACTTCAAAGGGGCACAGAGAATTTTTTTTAGAGCTAGAACTGTTTTAAATTTAAGTGTATGAATATATCAAATATTGATTGTCCAATTTATTATGAGTAAATTATAGCGGAAAAAAGAATTGAAAAGAGAGAGAATGAATGAGTGATTTCAGATTGGAGGTGTTCTTTAACATTGTCCCTCATTTACCCCAACCCTGGATTTTACTGACTCATGCCCAGAGGACCTACGTTTTAATCTAGATTCCACAATTAATTAGCTCTGTGACCTCAGATAAGTCACTCACTTCTCTTAGCTTCTTCCTCATTAAATGAGAGAACTAGACTAAACAATCCCTAAGGTCCATCCACCTCTGAAAAATCTAGAGTGAAAGAATATATAATTGAAACCTTAATAGGATCATTAAAATGTTATCTTTATTTTATCCTTGCTTTAATAAAAGATAAATAACATATAATTGTTAAAATGCATTTATGTGACTGAGAATTCAATGCTGGAAGATTTTTTTTCCAACACTGAATAATGTTACCTGAAAGGACAGGAGGAAACCTCAGAAAAAAGAGCAAACATGACTTAGGGTTCCAGTGCCTTAAGCAAGGGAATAAGATACTACACTCTCACTTTTAGGTTATTCATCAGGGATCTTAAAGATGAATAAAATCTTACTTTCTCTTCCGGATTTATAGTCACCAAAACTAATCATTACCAGATTTTTTTAAATGTGATAATTAAATTATTAAGTTCTTCTAAGGACACAGAAACTTCTATTGAAAAGCAAAATAGAGTCCCTGTCCTGATTATTGTGCTTGAAATGTAATCTATAATGTGATTGCATAATCAAATTCACCCCTGAATTTCCAACAACCATAACAAAAGCTACTCAAACTGCGCAGTGCACTCTCTCTCTGATTCTCTTTTCTGTCGTACATCACTAGGACCTGGATTAACTCCAGGTACTGCTCCACTCTTTTTTTTGCTAATTTAAGAACTTACATGATTCTAGTACATGTTTTAAGGAATTGAAATGTTCTAATTATAATATACTTCAGATACACCCTAATATCGAATAGTTTTGAAACGTTTCCCACTCTGTTATACAACTATATCATACAAGACAGTTTTAATCTGTAAACAGCCTAACCCACTATCTGGTGGAGTCTGTGTTCAAGAATTGTTCGACTTAGGACAGGTGCCAAGAGGAGGCAAGTGAAGCACTCACCTTAGGTGCCTTAGTACAAGAGGGGCCAAATCTCATAATCAAGATAAGTAATATTTTATACAGTACTCTGTATCTGCAGGCTCTGCATCTGTGTACTCAACCATAATACACCATTTTAAAAATACACATCATAACTATTTACATAGCATTTTATTGCAATAAAAATTATAAGTAATCTAGAGTTCATTAAAAGTATAAAGGAAGATGTGCTTCGGTTATGTGCAAATACTATGCACATTTTATATAAGGGACTTGAGCATCCACAGGTTTTGGTATCACAGGGGTCCTGGAATCTATCCCCCATGAACACCAACAGACAAGTGTATTTTAAAAGTCAAATGTAATGCCAAAAAATGAGAGCTCAATAAAATAACAAAATGTATTCATTTCCACTGAACAAAACTCTGATGTGAATGAGCTGCTTTATATTACCTTAGCCTTACAAGTGTATTTCAGATGGATCTTTTAGAAACTAGACCAGATATAAGAAAAAAATTCTATTTCATCTGCACTAAAAAGAAACAAAGTTTGAATTCCAAACTCAGAAATACAGATTCCTATCTTTTTTTGTTAGTATGATATTAAATCATTGGGGCCAGTTCTTATCTGTTGATATGAATGGTGTTTGTGAAACATGAATAAATCCTCTAGAATTATTTCAAAAGATATTTGAATTGCATTGGCATTTATTTACTGACAGTGTCAAAATGGCACATTCATCCTTTTACTTTTTAGTAATATGCAATATGATCAGCTCAGACAGACGTCTAATGATTTTTTAGCCCCACTGTTAAGCTTCATTAAGGAGGAAAAAACTGTCAGGGAACTTGTACATGTGCAGAAACTGAGTAAAGAAGGGAAAATATAACTCAGTCTACCTTCTGAAACCTACAACTATATTTCTTGTATTCTAAATTAACTAAAACTTGGATGTTTAAGTGGTGCTCAATGCAATCATATTTCTTCTATATTTCAACATAGATGCTTTAATTATGCACATTATCAAGGAAATATAACACAGTATAAGAAGCTTCTTTAAAATCCAATTACATAAGAACTCAGAAACAATTAATGTTATTTTACACCAATAACTGAAGTAAATCAGTCAATGATAATAAACTTGGATATTTCATCTCTTGAACATCAACTATCTCAATTTGCAGCTGTCTCTGTGTTAAAAATAATATATATGATGCACTCAGGATATTTTAAATAATACCTTGGTTCTGAGGCCAATAATTATAAAATAATGCCTAAGGCATAAAGTTATGATACTGACATTATGTCTAAGGCTGAGAGCCTAATATCAAAATAGAGATAACTTATATGAGCAATATTTTTTTATATTTTGTTTGAAAATTTTATTTTTATGTGTAAGTCTGGTAGTATTTTAATGTGAGCTTTAAATTGAATGACTCATATTTATTTTCTATATTGCAGCCTTATACACAAAGTGACCATATCCTAATACAAGATGTTTTATATATATGTAACCACCAATAAGCAATAAAAGTACTGTTTCAGTAGATATACATACATAAGCATGTATATAAGTAAAGCGTAGGTGGAGTGTTTATTCATACAATATCACTGCTTAGTTGTTGAATCTACCCACAGCTATTTCTACCTGAATATAGATACACTTAAAATAAATCACAAGAATAACTGGCTCGACTTTATAAATTATAAGCTTTTTATAGCCTTGGGGTAAAATTTTCCTGTCAGGGAGGTTAGTTGGCGATTTTTCCATTTGTCTACAGACACTTGTGCATAAGCAGAATAGTGGATATCAATTCAAATTCTCCCCTGTCTAGCAGGCATGTATGGACATAGAGGAGGTAAGTGTGAGAGAAAAATGTCTATATCTGCCCAGCCCAAAAGCTTGGTAAGGCCAGGTCACTGCCTGACTCAGGGCGGCACCTTGCCTCACATTATTTCATGATTATTCTTCCTACCTGAAGAAAAAAAAAAAAAAAGGTGAGTACCATACTTTCTCTAACTATCACTGGAGTCTCCTTTATCTATATTATATTTGATGCCTTCTCTCTAGATTTAACTACATTCTTGCAGGTAAAACTCCCAAAATCTGGGAGATGTTTTTCTTGAACATTATCTCTTTTACCCCAAGAATAGTTTTTGGAATATACTGTCATATGCAACCAAGAGGCAAAGAATTATTAAATTTCCCTGAAATTTGTATAATTTCATATTGTGTAATTTGACAGTGATCTGAAGTTCAAGTTTCTAAAGAAAGCAGCAAAGACCTTACATCATTGATGGAACCATGTCAGCTCTATAAGAGCTAGGGCAGACACCAATGCTTCATAAATGTCACTCCTCCAAGATTAGCAGAGATTCACTGAAACAGGCCTCATTCCTATGCTTAACAACCAATTTATACCTTTTTGAATTACCTCAAGAATGATTCTTCAAAAACAGTATTGTTGACCATTGAATAGCAAAGGTTCTGAACTAAACGGATTCACTCACATAGGGATTTTTGCAAGAAAGAGTTGGCCCTACATATTCACGGGGTTTCCCAACTAAATATGGATAGAAAATAAGAGTATTTGAGGTATTCAAAACTTACCAATATGGAGGACCAACTTTTTATATGAGCAGTTCCACAGGTCTGACTGTGGACTTGAGCATGCATGGCTTTTGGTATCCAAGGGTAGTCCTGGAATCGATCCCCTTGGGATAACAAGGTACCAATCAAGATAATTATATACTAAATAGGATTTATCCCAGGTATGCAAGGCTAGTTCAGCATTAGAAAATCAATCATGTAATATACCGTATCAATAGATTAGAAAGAAATATTCATATGATCACATCAATTAACACAGAAAAAGCATTTGACAAAATACAACACTATTCAGGATAAAAACTCTCAGCTTACAAAGAATGTAGAGAACTTCCTTAATATGATAACATCCACCAGTAACCTACAATTAACACTCTATTTAAAGGTAAGAAACTAGGTATGTCCTCCCTCAGATCAGAAACAAGGCAAATATGTCCTTGCTCATTAGTCCTATTCAACACTATGTTTGAAATCTTAGTTAATGCAACAAAGCAAGAAAAAAAACCATAAGTTTATAGATTGGAAAGGAACAAATAGGACTGTGTCTATTTATAGATGACATGGTTATCTATTAAAAAAATCCCAAAATCAACAATAACCAAAAACTCCTGAACCAATAACTGAGTATAACTAAGTCTCAGGATACAAATTTCATATATGAAAGGGCTGACAAAGAACAATTGGAACTTGAACATTTTAAATAATCAATACTTACATATAAATCTGATTTTTAAATGTATATAAGATATGAAACACAAAACTGGTAAAAATATAAAAACTAATAGATGAAGAGAGATTCAGTGTTCAAATTTTATTATTTTCATTCTTTTCTATGAACAAATTTAAAACTTAGCTTTTATTTTACATACAGTTTAAAACTAAAACCTGAGTTCAAATGCTGACTCTCTCATTTTGGTATCTGTGTGATTTTACTTTAGTTATTCAACTCCTCTGTTTCCCAATTTTTGCATCTGTTAATCACAGATAATAGTACCTTGTAGATTCATTTTCTGGATTGAATCAGTTAATATATCAGGAAAAATGGAGCCTGACAAATAGCAAATGCTCTATAAGTATTTGCTGTCACCTTCATTCTCATAATTGCAACCATTATGATGGGAAACTATACAGGAGTTTTAAGCAAGGGAGACACTGGCTGCTAGGGAGCACATCGTATCTGTTTGTAAAGAGGGTAAGACAAAGTATAAACAAAGTACACTTAGGGATCAGCACTTTTAAATGAATCTATCACCTGAGTGTTGTAAATCAGAAGTCTAAATTTGGTTGTTACAAGAGCAGTAAACAAAATGAAGTTAAAAAAAAATCATACTTTTACAAATGAAAATCCTGAGTCATCCAATGGAGAGACTAATGTTCCAGAAAAACAGGGGCACAAAAAATAAGACAAATAGGAATGTTTTATTATGTGATACTACAGCAAAAGAACATGGTGGAAAAACTGTCATTCAACTTTCTCACACACAACTTACAATTTAATTTTATTACACATGGGAAGGTGGAGACAGAATATCTCCATGATTTTTATTGTTTGGTCACTAATGGTTTTAATCCAACCCTAGTTCTGAAGTTATCCTCTGACCCCTGATGAGGAAAAATAAAAGTCCATCACACATTTTCTAATTTAAAGTATATCACACCCATTGCTGTGCATGGACTTTCATGAATCATAGGGAAGAAAAGTATCAGCTGAGAGTTGCAACTATTGAGTATCCATGCATCATTCACTTTTTTCCTTCCTTAATAATTAAAAACTCACTGTGTAGGCAATTTTGTTCATGATGTTATTTTCTTTTTTGTTGTTATACTTTAAGTTCTGGGTTACAAGTGCAGAACATGCAGGTTTGTTACATAGGTATATATGTGCCATGGTGGTTGGCTGCATCCATCACCCCGTCATCTACATTAGGTATTTCTCCTAATGCTATCCTTCCCCTAGCCCCCCACCCATTAACAGGCCCCAGTGTGTGATCTTCCCTTCCCTGTGTCCATGCGTTCTCATTGTTCAACTCCCACTTACAAGTGAGAACATGCAATGTTTGGTTTTCTGTTCTTGTGTTAGTTTGCTCAGAATGATGGTTAATCACATTTTCTCTATTGTTTTAGTCTACTTGTGCTACCCTAACAGAAAACCTGAAACTGGGTAATCTATTAAACAACAACAGAAGCTTGTTTCTCTCCGTTCTGAAGGCTGTGAAGTCCAGGGTCAAGGCACTGTCATCTGCTGAAGGCCTTCTTGTTGCATCCTCACACAGTGGAAGGTGAAACAACAAGAGAGGCTACTGCTGTGTCCTCATGTGACAGAAGAGCAGAAGAAGAGCAAGTGAGCCAAATGCTCTGGGAAGCTTCCTTTATAAGGGCCACAATCCTATGAATGATGGAGGAGCTGTCTAGTCTAATCACCTCTTAAAGGCCCAATAAAAATATTGGCTACAGCTGAGTTTTGGAGGGGACACATTCAAACCATAACATCTGTTGAAGTAATTATGTTTTCATCTAAGAGTTACTTGAAAGGATAATTCATTTGTATGAATTAATAAGTAGGCTGGGCACAGTGGCTCACACCTGTAATCCCAACAATCTGGGAGGCTGAGGAGAGTGGATTATGAAGTCAGGAGTTTGAGATCAGCCTGACCAACATGGTGAAACCCTGTCTCTACTAAAAATACAAAAATTAGCTGGGCATGGTGTTTGGGATCAAACTCACCGTATAGTGAGACTCACGCCTTTTAGGGGTCTCACACGGGCATGCCTGCAATCCCAGCTACTCAGGAGGCTGAGGCTGGAGAACTGCTTGAACCCGGGAGGTGGAGGTTGCAGTGAACCAAGACCATGCCATTGCACTCTAGCCTGGGTGACCAAGCAAGACTTTGTCTCAAAAATAAATACATACATAATAAAAGTAAATATTACAGTCAGCTAACTTGGAGGAACAGAGTTTGAATTCAGTGATTCCTAAAATACAAATAATTTTCTACTTCAACGATGTTTCAAAATGTAACCAACAGCAATTTGCCGAATTAATCTGTCTCTTCTTCACTCACAAAATGTGCAAGTGTGGCTGCTTGCATGACTGATACCATGCCCGTTTTAACCATCCAGTTTATTTTTACACTATCCAATTTAATTTATATGATCCACCGTCCATTAATGAAGGGGTATATCACAGCCTGTGACATCTGGCAGTGTAGTAGGCATCAATAGAGTAATCGATTACTCATGTGGCTAATTCTTGCCATACCCTCTCCACAGAAAATAAAGACAAAAGGAAGGCGATACTTAATTCACAGCAAGAAGAGAAGCCATTTCATAAGATTAGCTAGCATCTCCCTTTCATCCTTTTCCTCTTATCCTCACTTCTCAATAACCTCCAGTGCCCTCCCGCAACACACACACACACACACACACACACACACACACACACACACACACCCCAGAAGTGACAGGGCTTGGCAATTATGCTGAAAAAAGAAGCAATTTTTAATATTTTTTTGGAGACAGTTTTGTTCTTGTTGCCCTGGCTAGAGTGCAGTGGTGCAATCTGAGCTCACCACAACCTCTACCTCCTAGGTTCAAGCAATTCTCCTGCCTCAGCCTCCTAAGTAGCTGGGATTACAGACATGTGCCACCATGCCTGGCTAATTGTATTTTTAGTAGAGATGGGGTTTCTCCATGTTAGTTAGGCTGGTCTTGAACTGCTGACCTCAGGTAATCCACCCTGCAGAGTGCTGGGATTACAGGCGTGAGCCACTGCGCCCAGGTTACAGGAGCTAATTTTTAAATGACCTGATCAGTTAGACTGAAGGAGTGTGATCCACAATGCTTCCATTCTCAGGGAAGAAGGAGTTTTGACAGATATAAATGCCGCCAATAAGATAAAGCAAAAACAATGTGGTCCCTTCACCAACTGCTCCATCCTGTTTCTACCTGGACAGTGGAGATACTGTTGAGTCAGCTAACGAGGCACTTTTTGCAGGTAGAATTGTTCCAGTTGCCCTTCTGAAAGGTCAGTGCTAGGTAGCAGTAAGTACTCCCTGGCTTTCTCCTTTAGTCATATTTAAATTTTACTTGGCTCATAGCATGCAAGTAATAACTCTAGTCTTTATATTTACATAACATCCTTGTAAATAATGAAAATCAGCATGTAATACTCTCAGGTGAACCATGTTTTTAAATAAATGAAAATTGAAAATAGATTTCATTTCTCACTCAAATGGTTGCTGTATTCCGGTACCTTATTATATCACCAGCATTATTGGAGCCAGAGGGGTATTATCTAGTGGAAAATTTTCAAGCTCACACTCAAGAAATCTGTGTTCTATTTCTACACCAGGCAGCAAAGATGACAACACTATGGGACATTTACTGAAAGACACTGTTCTAAGTACTTCACATGTATTATTTAATGTGCACAAAATCCCTGTGAGCTAAGTCATCTTATTATTCCCATTTTATATAGGAAGTAACTGGGACACAGAGCAGGTAAGCAATCCGCCCAAAATCAAGCATTACTAAATAGCAGAACCCAGGATTCAGCCAGGACACTCAGGCTCCATTGCTTCCCATGCACAGAAGATAGAGTGAGTTTTAAAATATATTTGTAGCACAACCAACCAACTAGAATTGATGCTAGTCTTGGCTCAGGAATAGAGCCCAAGAAGCTCCTAATGCAAAGGTTTTAACAGTTGCCGAAGTAGGGAAAAGAAATGGCAGTCCTGGTGTGGGACCAGAGCAGCAGGAGCAGAGACACATTTGGCAGGGTCTGCAGCAACAGCTACCTTCAAATCTATACAGAAATTTCTCAGTATTTTAATAAGAGACAGAGCCATATTGGCGATACAAAGTGAGTATCAACTCTATGATATGTGCATCACAAATTAATTTATCAACGCAGATTCTAATAAGAATCTAGCAACAAATAGAAGCAACAGTCAAATTCAGGCAATACCTTTTAGTTTCACTGACTGCTTCTTTTTAGCCTCAAGCACATGAGAATGTGTTCATTTGCAACGTCAAAGTTGTTGTCATCTTAAGAAGGTGACTGATCATATGTGAAACACAAGATAGTATGTCAGGATCTGCATTCATTCTAATATCTTAAAAAAAAAAGTATATAGCTGGAGAATATATTACCTGAACCTTATTTGGAAAATTCCAAGATCTTTTAAAAATATCTGAACTTTGATAAAATCACAAAGGAATAAAAGACATGCTTGGGAATGACTCAGAGTAGCACAAAAGATATTTAGCTATATAAGAAAGTTTCATGTTTGAAGAATATTCACTTCTTGCCACTGATCCATGGAGAAAAAAGTGCATTCATTTGTTCAGAGAAGAATATTCCCCCAAACCCCCAAATAGCAAACCAGGTTTTATACAAGTCACTTTTCAAGTTAGCTAAGATTTTGTCAATCATTTGAAGGGTTTTAGCTTAGGAATAAATTTGAAGCTGTTATTTTTCTGGTGAAGCCAGCAATAGGAAAATGTATGCTGAGGGAAGGAAAGAAACTAGAAAATTCAGCTAACTTAATATAAATCTAACATTTGCTATTGCATTGAGTAATTACTTTTTTTTTCAGATCCCTTTGAAGATGAAAGGTTTTGTATTAAAATTTTTTATTACCCGGCTATCATGAAAAAACAAATCCCTACAATGTCTGCATTTCTTGTTTTAAAATACGCAAGTGATCTGTTGCCTACCTTTATAACAGTGGTTTCTGTTCCAAAGAGTTTTAATCTGGAAAATATATGACATAAACTTAAACAACTGAGAATACTTTTAAATGAGCTATTCAAAAAGACATGCCATTGATACTGTTAGATGTCATGGTAGTTTGTCCACTTAACAAAGAGAAAGGCAGTGTTATGTTTTGTATAGCTATGGTAACTTGGGCAGATGACTCACTCAAAGCCTTTGTTATACTATTTATGACTCACACTTAGTAATGCTCACCCAATTACCTTTCCTAGTATATCTTCATCTTGTTAAAGTGTTTGAGAACTGCTTTGGAGATTCTATTAAGTCCAAATGAGCATTAAAAAGCAGAGAGAGAGAGACGAAGTAGTATCTCTTGAGAAAGGTGAGTCCTTCCTATAAACTCTGGGTTTCATTATGGGCTTGCAAGCAGTACTAGAATCTGGTGTAATACATGATGACCAGATCTATTTTGTATTCAGGAAAGTCAATGAGTTCTCTAAGTGGCACGAAGCTAAGTACACCCACATAGTTTCTGAGTACATCAGTTCTTCAGTGTACATTAAACCTCTCCAGATTTATCCGTAGAGGCTGGCTGTTTGCCAAAATTCAGACTCTGCTCTGTTATGCAGTAGGCTGAGTATTCCCAGGTGCCAGTAGAGTTTTATGCCTAGTCCTTATTTAGTTTTTCTTAGGATTGCTTTGAAGTGTGAACAATCAAGTTGCAGCATGCTGCAAAGTTCTTTCCACATGAGCCCTTTATTTCGCTTTCTATTACAGCTCTGAAGCCTTCTCAAAACAGAAGTATTTATCTAAAACTATTACAATGCATTTGGGATAAATTTCTTATAAATACTTTGTACATAATTTTATTCTCTTCATCAATAAGATAAAAATATAAACAGCCAATAGTATTCTTTCTCTACTACTACTCTGCAAAAGCAGTATTTAGCAAGGCGTTTGACTATTACTTATTAAAATTTTCAAAATATTCTGTGGCTTGATACTTACAAGATGGGACCTGCAAGCACCTTGTGTATAATCAGCATTGTGTATTATTTGGAATTCCTAACAAAGCTTCTAATACTTCTAATATTGATATGATAACCAACTTGTAGCACTAAATATCACCTTTTTGGAAAGTATCTATCATAGCTTGCATATAAACCATGCTTAACAGCCTTTTTTCTATCAACTATCATTTTCAGATATTCCAATCTAAATGCAGATTTTTTTTGTTTACAAGCTCTATTTCCTTTAAGATCAAAAGCTCTGACTTGAATTGTGTACATGTAGGCCAAAAGGCAGCCCAGCACCCCAATACTCTTTGCAAACATGACTCAGAGGTGACCAAAGGCTCAGCATCTGTGGATAGCCATTTGGAAAGCCTAGTGGGTGAAATAGCCCCAGGAAAAAAAGAAAATAAGGGGCTCCCCCAGATGCTGGGTAATGAATATGTGTTTCAAATTTATAAAGAACTTGGCTTTCCCATTTAAAAGATGCTTTATGCCAGATACATTTCATCGTTTTAACCCTGGATTTTGTGTGTGTTTGCCAAAAAGTCACAGTCTACATCCTGAGAATGGCAGTCAAAAATAGAAGTGGTCTAGCAAGCGATGGAGACGGGGTGGTACCAGTGAGTTGGATAACTACATTAAAGGGTTGCACCTCTGTGTTATGCTCTTCCCATTTGCAGCTCTAACAAACTTTGACTTATGGTGCCAAGAGGCACCTGTGTGGATGACTTCTGTTCCTTTCAGAACTTTTAATCTTTATTTTTAAATGTCACAATTCTAAATGATTTTTTTCAGAGCCCCAGAAAAACAGTTTCTGGGAAGACTGTGGCAGTGATCCTGTAGGCCACTTGCACTTGTGGTTGATGGCACATTAAGCGATAATGCTGATAATGTTCAGCGATCAGTACCTATAGCATTTTCACCTGACCTCAATATAAGGTTAATGCAGAAGACAAATAGAAGGGAAGCACAGGCTCCACTTTTCCATCAGGCTGTTACATAAATAACAGATAAACATGCTTCTGTTCACACCACATCAGAGCGGAAGAAAATGCTGCCAACTTCAAGCCATCAACGACTTAAAAATGCTGTTGTCAAATCAATTTTTTACAGCAGACTGACCTGTTTGCAGACCATTTTTAATAGCAGAAGAAGAGTTTAGGACTTGGACTTGGAGTACACAAGTGATTTCCAAATGACATTTCAGATGTAAAATTTCAGTCTGCCAGCCTTTCCCTCCCTCTCGCCCCATCCACCCCCACATCCATATACATGCACACACGCCCCATCAACTTCCACTGACATTTCTTCATTACCATGAAAAAGCTCAGGCAGTCTTGGGGGATTTTGCAAAGCATCATTCCTCTTTTATACCCAGGCTCTCACTGATACCTCTACAAATGGTTTTCAAAATTTTATGCCCCAACAGGAGGTAGAGTTTGAGTTTTTAAAGTTGTAGAGACAGTGGCTTCTAAGTTTATCCCTTTGACTTCTCTGGTCATTATCACCCACCTAGTGTGTCCCCATCTCAGGAGCTAAAATGCCAAGTGACCTTTTTGGGTGAATGGTCACAAAAACTCATGGTCACATTTAATAGCAAGAAATGTGGGCTCAATAACATGGTGTGAGAAGATTGTCAGGAGTGTGTTCTTTTTTTTTTTTTTTTTCTTAACCCAAACACAGCCTCTGTAGATTTTTTTGAATGTTCAAGTTACACCTTCCTCTTCAAATGATAAAAGAATTCAGTGTGAAATTTGCTTTCATAAACTTTTGTAAAAGGTTCTGTCGTTCTCATATAATACTTCAGGAGTATATATAGAGAACACATTCAACTGTTTCCCTTGATGCCTTAATGATCGAATCAGAGGAAAGGGCTGTATGGGTTTCATTCTTATTTCTTACTCAATTCTGTCCTCTGTACCACATGAACTTGGATTATATGGACACCACTTTCTTCAGTAAAAATAAAAGCATGGAGTTATTTTTATTATAAAATGTAGTTCCATGGCAGCCAGTAAAAGTGTTGTCCACAGAAATTTGCCATTGCAAAATCAGGAATTTTACAAAATGACAGTACTATACTGAGAAGTTCAAGTGGCAAATAGGGATGGTGTTTTTTCAGTTCAATATCCAAATCTATTAGGCTGTGGGATAAGCATTTTGTTCAGACTATTTTTACTTTCTTCCAAGATATGAGAGGCCAGGTCAGAACCACATGACACACACACACACACACACACACACACATATACATATATATATATGTTATATATATGTCATGTATATATCTATATGTCATGTCCTATATATATGTCATATAGTCACGTTATATATATATGGCTATATATATCTGTCATGTCATATATATGACTATATATCATGTCATATATATAGATATGGATGAACTAAAAAAAGTCATGTCATATATATGACATGACATATATATGACATGACATATAGATATATACATGACATATATAATCTATATATATGTCATGTGGTTCTGACCTGGCCTCTCATATCTTGAAAGTAAGTAAAAATATTCTGAACAAAATGTTTATCCCACAGCCTAATAGATTTGGATGTTGAACTGAAAAATCATGTCATATGTGTGCATATATGTGCATGAGTCACATATGCATACATGACATGACATATATATGACATGACATACATGTAGCTTACATTAGCCTAAAGCTGCCTCCTTTGATATATTAAGTTCAGCCTAAAAGTTCCTCCATATGTAGTGAACTGATGCGTAACTGGATATGTAATCCAACTAACCTGCTCTTATGTCAATCTCTGAATTTTGGCCAATTAAATGTCGCCAACTGTTCAAACCATGTTCAAATACGGCAAATGCTGAGCTGTAACCAATCCACTGTTTCTATACCTCACTTCCATTTTCTGTGCATCAATTTCCTACTTCTGTCCATACATCTTCAACCATGTGGCTGCATTGGAGTCTCTGTCTCTCTCAGCCTATTCTGATTCAAGAGGCTGTCTGATTTGTGAATCATTCTTTGCTCAATTAGATGCTTTTAAATTTAAGCTTTTTATTTTAACATTATATTGTGACATTATCAGCATTTCCATTAAAAGACCTTTTTTCCCCTTGTAGAATGTATTAATGTCCAGCAAAATTTGGAGATATTGAAAAGTTAGCACATAGCCTTGCAACTATATTTATTGCTGAAAGGTCCTCTTGGCTGCTTTTAAATTATAGTATTTCAACCACACAGAAAGTGGGTTTTTTTGCTATTTTATATTTTTGGCCTCATGTGACTCAAGAACAGCTTCATTTTTAACTGTTAGTCCATGATGTTGGCCGGTGCCTTTAGGCAGTTCAGGGATAAAAATAAAATAACTAAGTTATTTTGTTTGGAAAAGCAGCTTCTGCACACTTGCTGTATTTTTTTCAATAAATATTTCATAACTTTTAAAAACATGGCCTTATCCTTTAGCACATATGGGAGGCAGCTGAATCTAAAACAAGTAGATATTCTAGAGCTCAGATTCCATTGCTCAGGACCCGGATCTACTTTTCTGAAGTAGCTCAATAAAGAGATAGGCATGGCAATCCCCTAATATCAGAAATTACCAATAGACATTTTAAATTAAAAAAATTATTCTGTATTCTATATATCGTGCTTTAGAGAAAGGCTGAAATGCTTCTGTTTGGCTGGCTGGGATATGTCTCTCAGTTTCCATTTCACTAAGCCATATTTCTAAATTATTGGACCAGTCCATCCACCTGGCAGTAAAGCACATCATTCTTCTCTTTCTAGATTGATCCAACATGGGAAAATAGTGGGCATGTATAGAAGATGTTTTTTTGTTTGTTCAAAAAAGAAAAAATGTGTATGTGTGTGCATATATAAAAAGAGATAGACAAAGCAAATATAGTAAAATGTTAAATTTTAGTGTTTCTGACTAAAGAGTACACACTGGTTATTTGTGCTATTCTTGCAATATTTCTGTAAGCTTGAAATTATCCCAAAATAAAGGTTAAAATATAAAAAAATAAAAAATAAGAATGAGAATCAAAGCTCCAATAATAAAATATGCTTTCTGAAGGTATCAAAGTAAAATCGCACCAGCCAGAATTAAACAGAGAAAGAAGACTGTATTCAAGACTATTGGAAAACGGGGTCAAGAATATTGCAATTGGAGAGACTAAACTCAACTCCATTGAGACAAGAAGGGAAGGTTTTTAAGCTTTGTGGCAATGTAGCAGGAAAGTACCTAAGTACCTGGGGGGAGGTGTGTCAATGTAATTAGGGCTTTTGTGTTTGCTAACTGGCGCTTATTACTTGGGAAAGTTAGCTTCCTGCTATCTTACAGAGAATGGGGATAGGGACCTTACCTTTCTTAATGATTCTCAGGTCTTTGAGAAAGACTTCCTTAGGTAGTAAAATTGGCTAGAGGCTGAGAGAAGATTTACATCTCAAAGGGACGGAGAAAGAATTTGCAACTACAAACTTTCTAAAGTAAATACTCTGAGGAAAGGATAATCAGGGTCTTATAGGTGGGAAGAAATTTGTCTGAGGTGTAGTCAAGCCAAAGGGAATGTTAAGGCCTTCTTGGTCAGAAGTCAAATGTATTGCCTGTTTTGCAAAGATGGTAATAAATTTGTCAAAAGCCCTACTAATCTGGAGGGAAGAAAAATCAAAGATCCAATAGCCAATCTTAAAGGATTTTCAAGTTTCTATCCATTTGTATTCTTAGGTCCCTCAAACCCACAAGTTTCCTTCCTTTCCCTAGCAGGCTTAGATGTACAGGCGAAAGGTAGAACTCAAGGAGTACTTTCAGATTTTGCTTGTTTCTGGTGTAACACTTGTTCATTTCAAATGACAATTTCTGCTTATTTCTCTTGCAATCCCACCCTGTATGATGCTGACCTCACCTGTGCTGACACACAGGCGATTAAAGCTTTATTCTTCTTCCCCAAAGACAATCAAGCTCTTTTGGTTTATATCCTCTCCCAGGGACCTGACACAAAGACACTCCACAGAGCCTGAGCAAAAACTATTTGGGAGTCAGCACACTTAAAACTGTACATCTCTCAAGAGACATGTCGAACTAATATCCCTGAAAATCCATCAGCCCCCTTTGCTCTATAACCTCTAAATCTGAGGCCTCTGTTTCCTTTTTTGCAATGCAGTATTCAACTGCTTACAATTTTGCTTGATCCACCAGCTCTACCGACACCTATATTAAAAGCATCAAGTACTTTCAGGAACTTCATAACTACAGAGTTTTTGTTTTGATATTGTCACCCTTAGCCTTTGTACAGAATTCACCACCTGTTTAGCAACCAGTTGTTTTGAGGCTTTTTCTCCCAATTGAATTCTATGATAATGTGCTTTTCTGATTCTCTTTCTGTTTCCCCAATTTTTTCTTTTCTATGTCTGTCATGGGCCCTACTTTCTAGGTTTATGTCTTAAAGGTAGGAATACTCCAAGGATATGTCCTCACCTTCCTCTGGTCTTGACCTACACCTTTCTGTTGAGTTAGTTTGTCCACTTCCATAGTTTCAACTACAACCTTTCCACTGATGACTGTAACTACCATTTTCATGCTGATGACTGAAACTACCACTTGTATGGTGTTGGCAAGTCAAACTATCTTCTGTTTCTGTCTTTCACCCTCAGCTCTAGGCTAAACACTCTAGGTGTTTTTTAGACAGAGGACCTAAAATTCTGCTAACATTTCAAACTGAACATGTACAAAACTCAATTAGACCACCCCTCCACACCTGCCTCACACCTCATATTCTCCAGTCTACATGTAACATTCTATTCAAGTTTCTCTGATAGGTCTTCATCTGTCCTCTACTTTCATCCTAGCTGAACTGCTCCATCCCTGCCAGATGATTGTTGGTGTTCCATTTGTAATGTGTGCTCTTTTCACACTCTTGATGTTTCTTTCATGGTGTTTCTTACACCCAGGTATTGAAATGCTACAGTTTATTACTGGTCCAGGGATCTAAGTTGCTTCCCAATTTCTCCGATTATAATTAATTTCTACTCAGCACAACATTGTTTCTATCCATTAAAACAACATTTTTCTTTGTGTTACAGTTTTTTTTATATACATGGCTATCTCTTTCACCAAATGAAAAATTCCTTGATAGCAGAGTATACATTCTACTCTTGTTACTATCCTCACAGTTGTCTTTCACAGAGTGCGTATTCAGGGCATGTGTATTAAATAATGCATTTTCCATAGGCAATTTGAATCTGTTCTGAATCCCTCATGAAGGCCCGCATAAGTTGTCTGTAGATGCTAGAGAGCTGAAAATTTAACACATCCACCAGATCTGTTGATTGGGTGGGGTTTGGGAACTGATGTACTATATATCCGTACATTTTCTGACATTTTGAACTGTTTTTATTCTGCTGACACTAGTAACTTCGTATTTCATGTTTCAGGTTGTAAACCTCCAAGAGAGAGAAGGTGAGAAAAGCACTCTGCAATCTCTCCTGGTCAAAGGAAAATGCCCAGCATTTGAAGATTGGTCTTCAAAGCCCATTTAAAAGATGTACCCAATATAACCAAAATGCATAAAAGCTTTACCCACCTGGCTCTTAGTAAATTCAACTTTTCATTTAGAAATATGTGGCCAAGAAGAAAATTAGCAAAGTAATGTCACAGAAGTATCTCCTCTCAAATATGAGCAAATCTGACCAACATTCAAGGTGGTTTTGGAAGGTTTATTCCAGCCTGACTGGACCATCATCACCCACTGGAAAACATGAGATGAATTACCATGGAATATTAAAATCTAAAGTGGCTCCCAAAGCCTCTACCATTGCTAGTGCAAGAAACTTGCCTCAAAAATAGCACATTTTAAGAGCCACAGATTTTCCTTCATTTTGGGAAAAATGTAGATATAAGTACCAGTTAATCTTAGAAGCCGATAATTATAATTCTTGCCCAAGTAAAAGTGCAGTACTAAACCAAATAATACTCTTCCTAAAGAAACAGGATGTAGTTAATAATAGCTTCTTTTTATTGAACACCCACCATGGGCCAGATGCTTTATCTACATTTGTGCTTATTTTTACAACAGCGCAGCAAAGTAAGTATAATTATCTCCATTTTCTTTTTGTGGGAACTGAGGCTTACAGAGCAAACTAATGGGTAGACAATAAATCTGAACTTGAACTCAGTCAGGTTTTCCCGACTCCAGATTTTATGCCTTTTCAAATTGATTTTGCTGACATAATGATAATTCATCAAGGTACTAAAGGATTATTTTCAAGATAAGATGTGAACCTGCTGCTGTCATTTAAAGCTAATTCTTATAGACGCAAAATGGAGATACATCCAAAAAAGGTTTAGAAAAAAATAACACTAGGAAGTATCAAAGATAGGACAACTGCCTTGTTCTTCTTGGACTTTGTAAGATACCATTGTTGATTAGGATGAACTCAAGATGAGTCCAGCCTATGAGAGCCAGGAAACAATGGTCAAATTATTTACTTAACACTTACTTCTCTCTGAAAACCTGGAGATGTCAATGCTACGGTAGGCTTGCCTAGGCCTTTTACCCCTTTCTGTTTATCTTAAACAGCCCCTGGCTCCTTGAAAACAACATGTGATTGACTTTTGGATTTTTTTTTTTTCTTTTTTTTTTTTTTTTTTTTTTGAGACAGAGTTTCACTCTTGTTACCCAGGCTGGAGTGCAATGGCACGATCTCGGCTCACCACAACCTCCACCTCCCAGGTTCAGGCAATTCTCCTGCCTTAGCCTCCCGAGTAGCTGGGATTACAGGCACATGCCACCATACCCAACTAATTTTTTGTATTTTTAGTAGAGATGGGGTTTCACCATGTTGACCAGGGTGGTCTCGATCTCTTGACCTTGTGATCCACCCACCTCGGCCTCCCAAAGTGCTGGGATTACAGGCTTGAGCCACCGCGCCCAGCCGACTTTTGGAATATTATTTAGAGAAAGGTCTGAAAACAATGTGCTGCTAACTTACCCAGTCCCCTTATCCTCCAAGAGTTCATAAAACTACTAGATTACAGTTTAACATATGGCCACCAGGTATGACATTTTTTCATAGCCCTTTCTTCCTGAGTGACCACTCTTTCCTTATGACTCCCTCTCTGCAAGAGAGATCATCCCTCTGGCTCTTGTCATTCTTTCCCCTGACTTGTCCTTCATTCAAGATCTCCTGTGATCACCTGTGATATTCTGATTCATGATCCACATTCTCACAAGGAAATCAAAACTTGGCAACTTTTAGAATTATTTTTTGCAGATAAACTAATTTGACTTACCACACACCAGACATCCCAAATGTTGAAATTAGCTTATTCTGGATTTGAGTTTGCCCAATGTCACATGGACTTATGACACTGTAAGGTCAAAAATTGATCTCTCCAATGCAAATCCTGTGAAAATGATTGTCTACCACCTACATTGACTTCAACAAATATATATTTTTTGCCCAGGCACTTTCTCTGTCTCCAGCCCCCATATACTATAGCACAATTTTTCTTAAGCTAGTAATATATTTGATAGATTAATAATTTTTATTTATTAAAAATTATTTCCTGGTATGTTTCAATCACTACCAGAATTTATTCATTTTATTTTTCAATTCTTATAAATTCATACAAAATTTTCTAAAATTAACAGATCTTACAACCTCTGAAGTAATTCATTATCAATTGGACATGAATTTGAAAACAAGTGAATTAGGATCTATATTCCAAATTCCTCAAACTCCTCACCCTTTTTTCTTTTTCCTTTGGCTAATTAAAGATTTCATGAAAGCTATAAGATAATTTGTGACTTGGATTAAAATGATTGACAAGTCCTCTACTATTGCAGGAATTATAAACTTTAGCTTGGAAAAGCACAAAATATTCTAAGAAAAACGTATAGAATACAAGGAAAACAATGATTTAAATGATTGCATGGATTAATAATGCTTTTAAATTAGGAAGACAGGGTGGGGAGTTTCCAACATCATTTGGCGGAATTAAAACTAAAATATTTACAGTCATAGAAGCAGTGACATCAGTTTATCTGGATTTCTCACTAAATTTCAGAAAGAGTCAAAAAGGATAATAGATGTCCAGTAGTGAAGAGTTCCTTAAATCAGCTCTTAGATCAGAAGCACTGGATCACCATCCAAATTTGTTAAAACTTGTGAGTGCTCACAGTTTATAAAGTGTTTTTCACAGTGCCTACAGAACATGAAGCAACAGCAAATCATGTTCCCATCTCTCTTATCCTTCATACTTCCTGCTGTGCATGAGTGTGTGCGTGCATGTGCGTGTGTGTGTTTGTGTGTGTCAGGGGTGTGGGCATTTCTCATGATCCCAGTATGTGGAGAGCCTTTCTTTATTTTCATGATTTTGTTTTGTTTTGTTTGCCCTAGAAATTCAATTTCCACCTCAATATTATATAGTTTCCACTGGCAATAAAACTCTCCTTCAAGAAATAAGCATCCTTTGAGAGTGTGAAGCTACAGAACATAGATCAACAATCATGCACACATAAAACACCTTCAAGAAATGATGTAACTTTTAAGGAAATATTGTAAATAGAAAGATATGACTTTATTAAAGAGTACTGGAAGTACTCATTTTTCAGAAATTTAGCTCTCCATAATTCTTTTATTTCTTTCACAAATTGGATAATTAATGTGAGTTAGTCAAAATCCTCTATGGTTACAATCTCTGTGATTCTTTAATATTATAACTCTATGGGCTCATTTCTCATTTTCCTCCATACCTCATTTAAGGCTTGAAGTCAGTGGGAATTACCTCAGGCAAGATGAATTAGAGACTATCTGCCTAATCACTTAAGGCAGACTGTCAATTTTTAGAAATTATTAAATACATCTACACCGTCATATGAAAATGTGGGTTTTCATAAAAATCCACATTTTTATATTTCTAGTACAGATAGAAAAATTCTTTTTAAAAACTTAAAGTCTCATAGGATCATAGAATTTTGAAACTGTGAGAATTTTACAGACTATTTATTACTCATTTATTCAAAACATGTTATGAGAACTTTGTGGGCCAAAAACATAACCTATTTGTCAAATTATTTAAACTTTCCAGGCCTCAGTTTCTCGGTTGGTTGGATGAGAAAGGTGAAAAGGATGACATCTCATGCAACTCCAAGCTCTAATATTCCACAGTTCTGGGCTGGTAACTTGTCAAAAGTTACCTAGCTAATTAATGGCACAGCCAAGGCTACACTCCAGAAGCTGGAATTTTCCTGGTTAGTCCTTTCTTGTCCTTTGGATTATAATACACTAAGCTTCTAAATTAAAAATAATAATTTTTTAATTCCAAAAATGCTATTCTATATTTATAAAAGGTCATGTCCAGCTCTGTAACTTAGCTTGAATAGTTATGTCTGAGCTCTATTAAATGGCAAATATTGCATATTACGTCTAAAAATTCAAAAGCTAAACTATATTAAGCTATGTACCATTCATATTTTTCCTATTTGTTTTGCAAACGACATTTAGATATCACTTAAACATCCCAACCCTTCAAATACAAGTCTAGTAGAGTATGAGGCTTTTAGACATCTCAGGGTGTTTCTGGGCTCAGGTCAGGGGACACTTTGCAGGCTGGCATATTGAAGCCCTGATTTATATTGCTACCAAATTGAAAGCTTGTTAGTGAACATGAGACACTACCTTGAAAGTGGAAACTGCCTTCAATGCAGCCTGAGCCATATGCCATCCAACTTGTCTTATGGGCAGTAGTAGGTCTCCTTTTCTCCAAGTATATAGGGAGAAACAACAGGTCTCTTGTGGTACCAGCCCGCCATGCCCAGAGCCACCTTCTTCAAGTGCCTCATTCAGCCTCCAAGTTGACTGAATTAGGCACTTTACAAATATTAACACCAGAGGAACAGACACATATGGAGACAGTCAGCAGTCCAACCACTGCATTCTGAGAATAATTCTTCCTATCAGCGTCATTCTATTCCATACAAACACCTCTCAAACTCATGATACACTTATATTTACAGCAGTGTGGCATAGTGGTTAGGGTTTAGCCTCTCGGGCTGAACTGCCTCCGCTTAAATCCTGAATCAGCCCACTAGTTGAGTGTCCTTGGAAGCAAATCGCATGACCTTCTGGGAAATTTATCTCTGCATATGCAAAATTGTGATATTTGAATCCACCTCACAGGGCTGTTGTAAAGATTAAAGGATTTAGTTTTTGTACGCTGTTTAGAACAGGCTTTGTTAGCTTTTATTATTAATGTTTTCTATATTGAATATTTTTCTATT
Source organism: Saimiri boliviensis (assembly GCF_048565385.1). Classification (NCBI taxonomy): domain Eukaryota; kingdom Metazoa; phylum Chordata; class Mammalia; order Primates; family Cebidae; genus Saimiri; species Saimiri boliviensis. The sequence goes on from NC_133458.1 coordinate 41,705,967, forward strand.
GTTCCAGTTACCAGTGCTGTCATCCTCACATGCTCTCACATCTAAAACTTAACATGTCTTTGCAGTTCCACCTCAACAATATCTTGCTAATGCAGCCCTTTCTTTATACTCCAGCTGTCTTGTATAGTTCTTACTGTCTGTATCACTCTAGTGGAATTTATTATATACTACACTCCTTTGTATTGCTCACTGCTCATTCTTTTCTTTCATGTTTTCATTTTTTGGTTTCCCCTTGAGATCTTTTCTTATCCTCCTTTGTATTCTTTTCTGCACTTAATATTGATAATGTGTGGTACATAATATGTAATCAATATTCATTAACCAGAGTTCTGTTTTTTATTTATTCAACACATTATGAGTACCTATAGCATAATAGGCATCAGATAAAATAATTGCAATACACCATGACAAAAGCTACAATAAACACGAGGAATTATACTAGTAGAAAGGAAGCAGCCATAACTCTGCTTGAAAGAGCCAGAGAAAGCATTGCAAAGTATATTTTTCAATGGGATATTGAAGGACAACTAGGAGGTTTCCAGATTTATGGAGACTAGTAAGATAAATAAAGAGAAAAAATATATGCTTATTGGTTCAGAGCTGTGAAATAGTATGGGGGAGCTTAGAGGAATCACCAGGCAATGAAAGAAATGATGCTGGATAAGTAATGATAAGTTTAATCTTAATTGAGAGATTCCTAAGTTTTCAAGCACTTGGTGGGCACTGTTTCTGATGCACAAAGTGGCCCTAAATAATATATTAATCCAGTTTTACAGATGAAGGAAGTGAAGCTCAGAAGAGTAATAGGTTTGATAACAGAGGTAAAACTGGAATTCCAGCCCACTGGTCTCCATTTCTGCACTGATTCTGTTGTCAGCCTACTAATATGTCATAAGCATGCAGCTATTTAATCTTGTAACAAAGACAGAGAGAGAGAGAGAGAGAGAGAGAGAGAGAGAGAGAGAGAGAGATCTTAATGTGAGCAAAGTCCCAGTAGAATCTCAGTATGCCAATAACAATTAAAAAGAAGAAAATTGTCCTATGCTTCAGATAGGCAAATTAACTTTAGATTGTAGATTTTGATACAAATGATTATTTAGTGCTTATAATACTCTAGCAACTTTCCTAGGATACTTTTCTACTAACTATGACAAAAAGTCACACATAGTCCTTACCTCCTGTAAGTTCAAGACTTCTACAACAGAATCCCAGAAAATAAGGAAGGTCTGCATTCTAATTTTATTTTGCTACCCACTTTGAATCAGCCTAAGGTTGACGCATTTAAATATTATGCCTACTTTTTAAATAAATGCATAAAGAATTATAGCCTGTATTATCAAGATGAATGATTATTTCATTTATAAACAAAAAAATACAGAAACTGATTGATATGCTTCAAAATTACTAGAAGAAACATATGAAGCTAGAAATCTTTTTTTCCCCAAGAATCCTGATTTTTCTAACTACAGGAAAATTTCTGGAATATTATAGCATTTAAAATCTTCAATAAACTGATAATCAGCACAGAGTAGATTCTCTGTGTTACACTAAGGGTAATCTGACTCAACCAGACAACAAATTCTGCTTAAATTAGAAGCTGCAAAGTTGTAGAACAGCCTTTGCTTGTTTCCACACTTTAACTTGAGTATAAGTGTTGCAGATGTATGTCTGTTTTTATGACTCTTTGAGTTATTCACTCATTCAACAAGACTTAAGGTGCCATAAACTTCTAGATATCATCGACTGATAGTAAATGCTAATTAACAAGTAAACTGGAAAAATATCAGTGGAATAACTGAGTGATAATATAGAAAGAAATAGAATACTTGCTTAGTAATTTTTAAGTAAATGAGTATTGTCTAATATAAACTGGTAGTGTATTCACTTAATATTTTTAAAGAAAAAATATCAGAATACTTAGCATTTTACTTCCACATTCAGAAAAAATACCAAATTAGTTTGAAACTTTTAAAATCTTTAACCATTGAATATAATTAGAGCTTGACATATTTAATCACTGGAATATATATTAGACTGCATACTTCATGTATTGTTTTAAGTAACCTAGGTTAAGATGAGCTTTTCTGAATTTTTAGGTCTTCATATACATTCTAGTCACCAATATTAAATCTTGATGCTAAAATATAAAAAATAAATGCTATATTTTTTAAATCTCCAAAAGGCTGTCTTGGATCTAGGTCAGGTGGTGAATACCCTTATACATGTGAATATACAGTAATACTTCCTTTCTCTGACTGTAGCTAGACTCACTCTTTTTCACTTTTGGGTCACAGTTATATCTTACATAATCCAGCAGAGGGTGCTTCCTTTTTAGGGTTGGATTAGAATTAAATATGATAGGCAAAAAGATAAAATCTTTTTATATTTCACCTCCAGTGATTGATTACATCAAATCTCCTTGCAGTTTTATATATTTTCAGAAGTTTCCTAAGCATAATCATCTTCTAGCAGCATCACATGTTTTAACCAGCCATTACGTAACAACAGTGTATGTGTACCTTTGAAATGTTTTCTGTCCCATTTTTCTTCTTCACTAGAAGTTATGATCCCTACTCAAAAGTTCCAGGTATATTCAGTGTAGGGACATTTTTGTTTAATAGTACTTCTTCCGTTCTGGGAATATACACGAAGTGTTGTTCACATTCACAAAAACCGTGTAAGTTGTGTGAGTGCGTGTGTGTTTGTGAAGAAAATAAACAGCTTCCTTTGAGAGAATTCTCCATAACAGAAGCATAGTTTCAGTGCATTCACAACCTCACTGGCCATGCTAAGAGTAGATGAAAATGTGTAACCTCTTCTCAATGATAAACGGTCAGTTTTCAAGAAATAGTTCATTTCCTCAAGTGTGTGGCTCTGAATTTCCCTACTGCATAAGAGTAGTTCGTGAAATTGTCATCTCAGGAGGATCCTAGTATTTTTTTTTTTAATCCTTTTTCAGCAAGTCACCTAGCTCTGGAGTAGCTGGCCTTGCACAGAAGGTTCTGCTAAGGAATGCAAAACACTCAAATGGCTTTGAATCACACTGCTCAGAAGAGACAACCACAGGCATTACAAAGGAGAAAGCTGGAGTAGACTCAGCTATTAAGCTAGATTCAAGAGATTTTCCCCTCCCATCATTTTATATATGGTAGTGCAGTCAAATTTAATAAATGGAGATATTTCCCTGAGTGTCTTGCAAGCAGACAGATTTTGCTTTTGAATTCCCTTCCATTTCAAATTTTTACTGCTAAAAGTTGTACACCTGTATGGAAGACAGGCATTTCTGGAAATAAAACATAGTAGGAAATCTGTATCTCTGAGTGCTGAGCTGGTCCACACTGGAAGCAAAACACAAAGCTAAGAGAATGAGCTGGTTTTGGTGAGCAAATGTTTTATATCTGCATACAAGGAAACTGAGTACAGCTTTAACTTTAAATCCCATTAGAAAACACTGATTAACTGCAGGACCTCAGTGATTGTTCAAGTAATAGATGAACATGCCACAGTGAAATATTTCCCCTTTTTATTTACAAACAAAAGAGGGTTTTCATGTGGGCAGAAATTAAAATATTACTGAAGTACTGGTTGCCTAAGCTTAAATTCTTTCACATTAGCATAAATCCTTTATTATGTAAAGTCAACATCTTTAATACTTTTGAATGGTTTGCATATATAATCTGTAATATTTTGTGATTTCCCTTAAAATGGGTTGGTTTCTTCAGAGAGAATTATGTACCTACAACATAATGAGGTAATTAACTAGAGAACAAAAGGTTTTTCTTCTGTTTCAGACAAAACTTGCTTCTAAGACACAAGCTACACATGCATTATTTTTAGGACCATCACCCTTGTCCTGGATAGTAATTTTGCTGTCAGAAATGTTTTTACCATTTTCTACAATACCAAAAAATCCTGACAAAACATTAATAGGACAACAGAGATAAAATATGCTATATGTTATGTTGCTTTTATAAATATTTTGGATTTGCCAAGATGATAGACTTTGATAAATCATAATATTTCTACAACTAAAAATCATTAACATCTACTTTGACTGACATCTATGTTAGGTAAGAACTACAAATTATATTGTAGACAAATGCCTTAGAAAATCATATGCAAATAATTCAATGTATATTTAATTAAAGTGCATTTTAAAAGTCCTTAACTGCCCCCCCCCAAAAAGTGTAATTTTTAAGAGTATTATCCCCACAATCCTTGGCTCACAGAATTATATTAAAACAAACTTCACTACCACATTTTTCACTTCACAGTACATCCTATTCCCAAGTGTGAAACCCTTTGTTACACAAGAAGTGCCACAAGAAATGAGAGGAGTAAAAGGAAAGAAACCCAAGGAAAAGTTCCAAAAATTGCAAACTGACAACATGCAAGAAGACTTTGCCTCATTAGCATATTTAACTAGCTTTCTGATGTTGACTAACATACTGCGATTTGGGAATTGGTTGCTGTGATGAATTATGGCCCCCAAAGTTATATGTATCCTAATTGCCAACACCTGAAAATGTTGCCTTATATGGCAATAGGGATTTTGCAGATATGATTGAGTTAAGGATTTTGAGATAGGAAGATCATCATGGATTATCAGGATGGGTCTGAAGTAATCATAATGGTCCTTATAAGAGATGCCAGAGGAGTCAGAGTCAGACAGAAGGAGATGTGAAAACAGAGGCAGAGGGATGGAGAAAACTTTGAAGAAGTTATCCTCCTGGCTTTGAAGATACAAGAAGGGAGCCATGATCCAAAGGATGTAGGTAGCCCTTGGAATATGGCAAAGATGAGAAAATGGATTCTTCCCTGGATCATCTGGAAGAACTATACTGCATACTCATTTTAGACTTCTGATCTCTAGAACTGTAAGAGAATGTATTTGTATTGTATTCAGTTGCTAAAATGTGGAATTTGCTATAGGATCAATAGCAAACTAATACAGTTGCCTATAATTCATCAGACTGAGATTTCACATGCAGATGCAGACTTCTTTATTTTTGCTTCTGTTGAGAACTGGAAAATCTAATGAGGGCTGAGTATCACCACCTCCTCCTGCCAATGACTGGTTAAAGCTGTTACCTTTAGAGGGCATATGTTCTCTAGTCTACCAATGCTTTCAGACTATTTTTTTTTCTTTGAAACCTCTGGTAGACATTTGAATTTGTGACCCCTGCTATGTGGTCTTATATTTTGCATTTTACTTAATATAATTCTTTAAAAAGCTAAGTATGAGATGAATATCTAATTATCCAGTTTTTACAAATGGCATTCTATTAAACTATTTGTATTAGGCCATTCTCACATTGCTATAAAGAAATACCAGAGACTGGGTAATTTACAAAGAAAAAAGGTTTAGTTGGCTCACACTTCTGAAGGTGGTACAAGATGCATGGTGCTGGCCTCTTCGTGGCTTCTGGGGAGGCCTCAGGAAACTTACAATCGTGGCAGAAGGCAAAGTGGGGAGCAGAAAACATCACATGGCCAGAGCAAGAGTGAGAGAGGAAGCAGGAAGGTGTCATACACTTTTCAATAACTAGATCTCATGAGACCTCAGACACTATCACAAAAATAGCACCAAGGGGATGATGCCAAACCATTCAAGAGAAACAAACATCATTCAACTACCTCCCTCCAACATTGGAGATTACAATTCAATATGAGATGTGGGCCACAACGCATATCCAAGCTATATCACTATTGATCCTGAGAATTTTTATTCTCATTTGCTTGTTTTCCACCATCCACCTCTATCTTTCCTTAAACTTTCTGAAGATTTTCTACTGTTGGTGAGTCATAATTACATTATTTGTAGCATAAGTAGCATGTTGAATGAGTGGAATTCAGGAGTATCTGGATGCAATCCGTGTGTTCTTTTTCACTGCTAGCTATCTCGTCTGCTACTCCTTCATGAAATCTCAGGCACATTGGGCACTCTCGCATACTAACCAACAGTTTCATATCCCTGGTACTGAAAAGTCCAATGCAGGTTAATGTTAAACTTTCCCATCCCCCCTCAACTTTGGTGGGCTTTAGGCTGCAGTGAGGAAAAGGATTATATGTGAGAGACAAGAGTTAACTGATCCTCCAGAGGCTCCAAGGAAAGTCATTTCCTTCCTTTTCCAGCTTGTAGAGCTGCATTCATTGCATTCATCAGCTCCTGGTCCTTTCCTGAACCCCCTTCTAAGCTAGCAGCTTAGTGCAGCTTCTGTGCTAACACTGCCTATCTTCTTTAGCCATATCTCCTTCTGTTTCCCTCGTAAAGTGACACTTGTGATTACATTATTTGGCCCACCTGAATAATCTCAGCTTCTCTCATCTCAAGATCCTTAACTTGATCACATCTGGAAAATCCTTGCCATATGAAGTAGCATTCATAGGTACTAGGAATTAAGACATGGACATCCTTGAGGACCGCAATTCAGCACACTACATTCAGCCTACAGAATTAAAGCCATAACAACAAAAAAGGTTTTACACTAATTGGGATTTTATGGTCCTCATCCCACCACCATTCTCTGTTGCATTTAAGATGGCTAACCACTTGTTCCTTCTTTAAACAGTTTTCTCCATTGGATTTCAGATGCTGTCTTTCTTTTCTACCTCTTCTGCTAGATTCCATTCTCTTTCACCCGACTTTTTGATTCTGCATTCATCCCCACCCCCATTTCTCTACACCCATGTCTCCCCCTGTCATAATTGCCAATGAGTCACAAATCTGTATTTCAAGCTCCAGTCTCTTTTTCACTAGTATTTGCAACCACATTTTGGGCATAGTCCTCTGAAACTCATTGTTTCCAAAAATGAACCCATTATCTTGTCAGGCAAACTTACCAGTCTTCTTATATTTTGTTTGTTTGTTTTCTTTCATTTTATTCTCATTGGCACTATCATTGTTTAGGGCCTTAATTTTCTTTTATTCCTGAACTGCTGTAGCAGCCTTTAATTGGTAGTCTCACTGTCAGTCTTTTCTCACTCAAATCCATTTTTCACATCATGGCTAGATTAACATTTCTTTTTTTGGAGTGCAGTGGTGTGATCTTGGCTCATTGCAACCTTCACCTCCCAATTTCAAGGGATTCTCCTGCCTCAGCCTTCCAAGTAGCTGGGATTACAGGTGTGGACCACCACCCCACTAATTTTTGTGTTTTTAGTAGAGACAGGGTTTCGCCAAGTTGGCCAGGCTGGTTTTGAACCCCTAACTTCAACTGATCCATCTTCCTCAGCCTTCCAAAGTGCTAGGATTACAGGCATGAGCCACCATGCCAGACTTAGATTAACATTTTTAAAACTCAAAAGTAGTCATATAATTCTATATGCATAAAATGACAACAACAACAAAATCTTAGAGGCTGGGTACAGTGGCTCATGTCTGTAATCCCAGCACTTTGGAAGGTCAAGGCAGGTGGATCCCCCGAGGTCAGGAGTTTAAGACCAGCCTGACCAATATGGAGAAACCCTGTCTCTACTAAAAATGCAAAATTAGCCAGGTACGGTGGTGCATGCCTGTAATCCCAGCTACTGGGGAGACTGAGGCAAAAGAATCACTTGAACCTGGGAGGCGGAGGTTGTGGTGAGCTGAGATCACACCATTGCACTCCAGCCCAGGCAACAAGAGCAAAACTCCAACTAAAAAAAAAAAAATTAGACAACCACTTCCATCCCCAAGATAAATTTAGAATTTTGACCCCTCACATTGAATGTCATTTTTAATCTGGCCCTGCTCTAACTCTTCATGTTCTTTTATTATCACTTCTTTTCAACTCCCAGGCACACGAGATGAATCTATTTCCAGGAAACGTCTTGTACTTTTAGAATGGCTGGTATTTCCTTTTTTTTCTACCTTTTCCTAAATAGCATTCTGCTAAGATAAAACTCTCCTCATTTTTAAGGCACAACTTCAATGTTCCTTCCTCTGAAATCCCTTTTCTATTTTCCCATAGCACTTTTTAAGTATATTCATAAAAAACACTGCTGTTTTTATACATTTGTATCTACCAAACAGTACGTTGTAAGCTAATTTTCTTTAGAGCATAGTCTTCCATTCCTCTTAGTATCCCTAGCAGCAAGCATGGCTCCTATAATCAACATTAAGAATATGCATCTATGTAACAAATACCTGAGTTTGACTGTTAAGTTTTTCATGCCTAAATATCTTGACTTATAAAATGGGGAGGTGTATAACAGTACATACGTGCATTAATTCTTATGAAGCATTTAGAGTAATATCTGCCATATAATAAGGAGTATAAAGTGCTAAATAATAAATAAAAGCTGTGCCGAGCACGGTGGCTTAAGCCTGTAATCCCAGCACTTTGGGAGGCCAAGGCGGGTGGATCACGAGGTCAAGAGATCAAGACCATCCTGGTCAACATGGTGAAACCCCGTCTCTACTAAAAATACTAAAAAAAAAAAAAAAAAAAAAAAAAAATTAGCTGGGCATGGTGGCGTGTGCCTGTAATCCCAGCTACTCAGGAGGCTGAGGCAGGAGAATTGCCTGAACCCAGGAGGCAGAGTTGCAGTGAGCCGAGATCGCGCCATTGCACTCCAGCCTGGACAACAAGAGCGAAACTCTGTCTCATAAATAAATAAATAAATAAATAAATAAATAAAAGCTGTGTGCATCTGTGGGTACCTATTGTCCCTACATTAATTCTCATGAAACATTTAGAGTAATGCCTGCCATATAATAAGGAGCATAAACTGTTAAATAATAAATAAAAGCTGGTGCAGCTGTGGGTACCTCTAGTCCCAGCTATCTGGGGAGGCTGAGACAGGAGGATCAGTTGAGGCCAGGAGTTTGAGGCTGAGTAAACTATAATCAACACTGCAAATATCCACTGCACTTCAGTCTGGGCAATGTAATGAGAACTTGTGACCAAAAAAATTAAAAATGGAAAAATAAAATGGTTAATCTTTAAAAAGTAAATGTTTGCTGAATTACGTAATTATTACATATAAAACAAAATTTAAAACAAATTCATAAGAAGCTTACTTAATAGCATAAAAATGAAATAATTTAAGTATGCATGAGAAAGGGTAAAATTATTCAGAAAGAGTAAACTCATACAAGATGTTTTTGTCATGAAATAAGAAGAATAGAAATATGAGGGCATTTCTCATCTTGTTCCCCTGATGCTGACTCTTAGCACAGTTACCTCCAAAAAAAATAAAAAAAAAATACACCTCTTCCGTTGAATTAAGTCCATGGGACCACAAAGCAAAATGAGAAATTATCCTTTTAATTAGCTTCAGTGAGGTTCAATTAAATTATTTTCTGAGAATTAATAATAGTGAAAGAATTTTCTAGGTCTCCCTTTTAAAAGAAACATTTAAGTCTCCTTAAAAATCAAAACCATTACCATGAAAATTTCTTGACCAGAATGAAGAATTCTCCAGATATCTGCAATTTAAAAAATAGAATTAAGAAGTCTAACATTGGCATGATGTTTCTAAATTACTAAGATCATCATATAATTTGCCCAGCAGTCATTCTTTTAGCAAGCTCCTTTTAGAGCCAGAATTTAAGCAGGAAATTGAATCTGCAAAAGGAAGATCAATGAAGCATTGTGTCTTCAAATACTTACAGATGAATGAATAAGTGTTCAAGGATAAGGAACTGTCAAATATGTGGAGATGAAGGGTAGAAGAGGAGGCACTAGAATGAGAATCAAGAATGGGTTCTTGTCTGGATTTATCCTATACTCAATATGTGCCCAAGGCAAGTTATCTAAAACTTTTTGAATCTCAGATTCCTCATTTCTGAGGTTGGAATAGGTAATTTATATGATCTCTTTTAGCTCTAACCAACTTTGCTTCTACGTACAATAAAGAGAATATACATCCACAGTATTTAGGTGATGTTCTGACTTGTTTTTAATATAACAGAGATGTTACTTTCAAACTTGTTAATGAATCTCTTTTCTCCTTCCAAGTAAATACTTGGCCTTTTCAGTCTAAAGCATCCATTTGCTTAGTGGGATATTAGGATTTGTATGAAAATAGTTAATCTTTCACTTTTGATGTTTGAAATGAGATTTTGCAGCAAGGCAACATACCAGCAAGCCATGCTATTATCTTAAGAGAGGATTTACTAAATCCTATCAGCTACCATTTATCATGATAAGGGCTCAGCCTATAGCTTTTGTCACAGAGTTCTCACATCATGTAAAACGCGTACCCCTTCAAACCATGACATATGGCTCTAGAGCTTACTGCTTTATGATATAAGGGAGACAGAATGCGGAGGTTTGAGGTGAATTCCAGACCTTTAGGCACCAGGAAATCTGAAGGTCTGTGATCTGGTCATCTGTTTTTTCTTGGATTCATCAAAAACTGGTTGCCCTTATTGCTGACTCAGTTTACCTCAGCTATCATGTGACTATAAATTCCTAAAATGGGACTGATCCTTAGCCCAGGCAGCCTGTCCCATCGTGCTTGGCTACAGGGTCACCTTTACACCTATTTTCTGCCACCTCTGCTGACAATCTCACTGGCCTGCTGTATTCAGCTTCCCCCCCTCTCCCCGGGCACACAGATGCTTCTACATTATTTCCATACCACAGAGAAATCAAATGGGGGTGGGGGAGGGAATAGTTATTCAATGATGCCCTGCCACTTCTTCCTATCCGATGCTTATACCTGCCGGGCATACCCTTGCTGACTCCCAACAGGAATTGAAGCAAAACACTTTGCTCTCAACTCTCACCTCAACCTTTGCAGCCTTCTTCATTTCATGCTGGCAAAGGGAGGTCAGAACACAAGTATCTCACCACGTGCTTCATTTTTTCTTCTTCCCTCAATCTTTAAAATATAGCTGTCCCTCACTTCTACTTTAAAAAACTTTTTTTTTTACTCTTCTCAGTAGTGAGGGATTTACCTTAGTAATATCTTATTTCTTCTCTAGTCTATTCTAATGGATTAACTTTAATAGTGGGCAGAGTGTAGAAGGAAAAATTGGCTTGCTAATAAGGAATCATGAAGTTATTTTTAAAATATTACATACATTACATAAACTAGCGACTATGACTTTAATTCTCCCTAAAATTCTAGTATGTGTTATAAAATGGATGTTTCTTACATACTTAAAAGAATTTGGGAAATGAAACAAGCACAGTATATTTTTAATTGTGGCATAATATAATCATAATATCTCCTAACATACTGCAATTTCTATTTTTTTTGTAAAGGCAGAGAATGTGGACTACGTGTTGGCACAGTTCACTTCATTTTTTAAATTATCGTATCTAAAAAATATTAATAATTTTATAAATTTGGCCATAATGTATTAATGGTATATCACAGGTCACTTTTCCTGCATATTCATCATCTCTATGTGTAATACAGAAACACTATTATTAATAGTAAGATCCAGCATTTATTCAGCCCTTGCTACGGACCGGACACAAAGTAACACCATCCACACAACTTTTATTTCATTAAATAACTAGCTGGCTCTTGGATGATTGCAGAAAAATTCAAAAACTAACTTGAAAGCTCAGAAAAGCAAGCAGAAACTATTAAGATAAGAATGGTCCAAGGGCAATAGTGTTTACAACTAAATTGATCACAAGCAGTTACAAATTTCCTTGTTCCTTCTCCTCTTCCACTGTTTCATTTGATTAATTTTTTTAAGGTACATTAGTCTGTGATGAATTCAGCCAGTCATTAAGATACCAGCTCAGTATGGTAAGAAATAATAGTTATTATTTCAAAAAGAATCAAGTACACTTTTCCTGCTGATGTGGTTTGGTTATGTCCCAACCCAAATCTCATTTTGAATTCTAGTTCTCAATCTTCATGTGTCATGGGAGGGACCAGGTGGAGATAACTGAATCATGGGGGCAGTCCCCCATCCTTTTCCCCATTTTGCTTGGCATTTCTCCTTGCTGCCATATGTGAAGGAAGACGTGTTTGCTTCCCCTTCTGCCATGACTGAAAGTTTCCTGAGTCCTCCTCAGCAATGCAGAACTGTGAGTCAATTAAATCTCTTTCCTTTATAAATTACCCAGTCTTGGATACGTCCTTACAGCATCAGGAGGACAGACTAATACAGTAAATTGGTAAAGGGCACAGCAGCACTGCTGTAAAGGTACTCAAAAATGTGGGAATGACTTTGGAAGTAGGTAACAGGGAGAGGCTGGAACAGCTTGGAGGGCTCAGAAGAAGACAGGAAAATGTGAGAAAGTTTGGAACTTCCTAGAGACTTAGAGGACTCAGAAGACAGGAAGATGTGGGAAAGTTCAGAACTTCCTAGAAACTTGTTGAATGGCTTTGACCAAAATGCTGATAGGGACATTAAAGTCCAGGCTGAGGTGGTCTCAGATGGAGATGAGGAACTCCATGAGGAACTTGTTGGAAACTGGAGGAAAGTTAACTCTTGTTATGCAAAGAAAACTGGCAGCATTTTCCCTGCCCTAGAGATTTGTGGAATTTTGAACTTGAGAGAGATTTTAAGGTATCTGGCAGAAGAAATTTCAAAATGTTCAAGAAGCAGCAGAACATCAAAGTTTGGAAAATTTGTAGCCTGACAATACAATAGAAAAGAAAATCCCATTTTCTGGAGAGAAATTCAAGCCTGTTGCAGAAATTTGCATCAGTAATTAGGAGCCAAATGTTAATCACAAAGACAATGGAGAAAATATCTCCAGAGCTAGGTCACGGGCCCCCCTGCTCTATGTAACCTCAGGACATGGTACCCTGAGTCCCAGCTGCTTCAGCTCTAGCCATGGCTAAAAAGGGTCAGCTTAAAGCTCAGGCCATTTCTTCAGAGGGTGCAAACACCAAGCTTTGGTGCTTCCCACGTCGTGTTAAGCCTGTGGTGCATAGAAGTCAAGAATTGAGGTTTGGGAACCTCTGCCTAGATTTCAGAGGATGTGTGGAAATGCCAGGATGCCCAGGCAGAAGACTGCTGCAAGAGTGGAACCTTCATGGAGAACATCTGTGAGGACAGTGGGGAAGGGATATGTGGGGGTCAACCCCCACTCAACCCCCACCCACAGTCCTCACTGGGAAACTGCCTAGTGGAGCTGTGAAAAGAGGGCCACCATCCTTCAGACCTCAGATGGTAGATCCGCAGGCAGGTTAACTGTGTGCCCGGAAAGCTTCAGACACTCAACAACAGCCGTGAAAGCAGCTAGAGCAGGGAGTTGTACCCTGCCGAGCCACAGGGGTAGAGCTGTCCAAGGCTGTGGGGGCCTACCTCTTCCATCAACATGACCTAGATGTGAGACATGGAGTCAAAGGAGATCATTTTCAAACTTTAAGGTTTAATGACTGGCCTATTAGATTTCAGACTTGTATGGGACCTGTAGCCCCTTTGTTTTGGACAATTTTTTCCACTTAGAATGAGTGTATATACCCAATTCCTGTACCCCCACTGTACCTAGGAAGTAACTAACTTGCTTTTGATTAACAGGCACATAGGTGGAAGGGACTTGCCCTATCTCAGAGGAGAATTTGGACTGTGGACTTTTGAGTTAGTGCTGGAATGAGTTAAGACTTTGGGGAACTGTTGGAAGGGCATGGTTGTGTTTTGGTTGTGACCACATGAGATTTCAGAGGGGCCAGGGGCACAATAATATGGTTTGGCTATGTCCATACCCAAATCTCATCTTGGATTTTAGTTCTCATGGTCCCAACATATTGTGGGAGGGGCCAGGTGGAGATCACTGAAACATGCAACTCGCTATCCCCCATCCTGTTCTGGTGATAGTTAGTTCTCACATGATCTGATGGTTTTACAAGGGCTTCCCCCTTCACTGGGCACTCATTCTTCTTCTAGCTGCCACCATGTAAAGAAGGATGTGTTTGCTTCCCCAGATTGTAAGTTTTCTGAGGCCTCCACATCCAGCTGAACTGTGAGTTAATTAAACCTCTTTCCTTTATAAATTACTCAGCCTCTGGTATGTCTTTATTAGCAGCATGAGAACAGAGTAATACACCTCCTTTTTAATATAAACACCTTATGTTTATAATTTGGTAGGGAAACTGAGATTCAGAAAAACTACTGCAATTAATTACAAAAAGTGAAAAAGAAGGCAACCCTTCCAACCCATCACTGCACATTTTCTATCTGCCTATTCTTACAGAATCTACTGAAAAAGAGGAAGGAGTTGCTAATCTGATAGGTCTAAGTACCTGTTGATGTCCTGGAGAGCCAGGGCTCACTCTCTGGTACATGAGCACTCTCTCATTGGCTTATTCTCATTTTCAGAAAGATATTGTAACATACTATGTTTCTTTCTAAGCAAAATTGATCATTCTTGTCTCAACATATAGATTTAAGTTAGTAGTGGGGAGAAATAGGAGCAATAAGTCTGAAATTTCTATAAGACATTGAGAAGCGTCTGTCTAAAGTCCTTTCTTCCTTTGAAGAATCTGAGGATATAGACCTAGAAGAGTTCCCAGGAATTGCCAGCTATAAAAGCCTTGGAAGAACACACTAACTCCTTGATAACAGATTTATATTCACTGAACTGAAATTGTGCACATAAAATTTGTATAACTGTCATGCACTGACAAGGATTCTTGCTATGTAAAATCTGGAAGATTTTCTTTCATTTAGTTTTTCTCTGTCTACAATTCCTTCTCAGAGAAATAACTAAGTAACAATACCATTTGGCTTTAAATGTAGGTGTTAAGCTGGTATTGTGATATTCTAAGGTGCCCTTTTAAGCCTTTGGATCGTTGGGTCACAATGGAGCCTTTAGCTTGTATTACCTGGAATTTAATGGTAAAAGGAAGCTACCTTTGTTTCAGTTATCCTTTATTGGTCTAGATAAAAATAAATAGAAAAAGATATTATAAAGGGTAATGAAGATAATGTCTCTTCATTTTTCAGTGGGTGAAAGAAAAAAGAATGTGATAGGAGAAAGTAATATACTAAAAGACTAAGAAACAGTAAAGTAAACAGGAGTAACTAGAAGGATGGAAAAGTACAGTAGAACTTAATTTGAAAAAAACTGTATTTAAAAATGAACATAAATTAAGATTAAAATATTGGTTGTTACATTAAATGTAAACAAAATCTGTTTTCTGACAGCAGATGCCATCAAATTACATGGTATAAAAGTTTTACATCTTACCATGCAAGCTTACAGATGGTAGGACTAGCTATGAAAATATGTGTAGTGATATTACTAATAAGATAGAAAAAAAATTATGTAAAAATGAGGGCACCAAAATAAAGAAAGAAGGTAAATATTTAAAGCAAGTATTATTAAAAATTCATGAAAATTTTTAAAAATGAACAAATGAATTAAATTCAATAAAATAATGAAATATAATAAATAGAAAACATACATTGTAAATGTCCATGAATCACTTCAAAAATCTATTATTCAATTGGCTACAAAATAAAACCTTAAAGCTTATAATGTAGAACATTTATTTTCTCTGACCAAAATTAATATTTACAGCATTTTCTTTGATGAAAATAAATATTTAAAAACAAATATTGCAAAAATTACTAGGCTAGCTTATTAGAAAATAAAAACCTTTACCCTAAAAATATGCTTAGATCAAAGAGAATATTAAATGTTTTAATTTAGAAAAAAAAATAAAACATTTTCTACCAAATCCATTGCTAAAACTGTCCAAAAACAGATTTTAAAGTATCTTATTAAAAGGAAAGATGAAAGATAAATGGGATTATACCTCATCTGAAGAAATTACAAAAGGAACAAAAACTAAAGGGAAGATACTAAAATTAATAATATTTGAAAATTAAATAATAGGATACATTTTCTAAAAGTTGGTTGTTTTAAGGATCAGAAAATCAGATAAACTCTAGTAAGTCTCTTAAAGAGGAAAATTTTGAAAATTTCAGGCCAGGAGCGGTGGCTCACACCTATAATCCCAGCACTTTGGGAAGCCGAGGCAGGCAGATTACAAGGTCAGGAGTTCAAGACCAGCCTGGCCAATATGGTGAAACTCTGTTTCTACTAAAAATACAAAAATTAGCCAGGTGTGATGGCAGGTGCCTGTAGTTCCTGCTACTCAGGAAGCTGAGGCAGGAGAATCACTTGAGCTTGGGAGTCAGAGGTTGCAATGAGCCAAGATCACACTCACACACCCACTCCAGCTTGGGTGATAGAGCAAGACTCCATCTCAAAAACAAAACTAAAACAAGTACCAAAGAAGAAAAAAGTAAATAATTTTCAGATATGTTTATTTCTTTTAATCCGCATGAATCTTTATAATTGTCTCGACCAGTAGTACATGGTTGGGGTGACTCTAAGTGGCTTCTGAAGTTAAGTCACAAAAGGCAAAACAGCTTCGGTCTGGCATTCTCTTTCTTCCTCTGTCTCTCCCTCCCTCCTCTTTTCTCCACATAGCTTTGGAGATCTAATTTGCCTTGTAAAAAGTTTGGTTATCCTGGATGTTTAGTTATACCTTCCTTAATATTATGGGTAAACAGTATGACAAAATGATAAAGACTCTGCCCTTTTTTGAGTATGAGATGATAAACAAAATAAATAAAAGTATCTAATCTGTCAGAAAGTGACAAGTCCTAGGAGAAAAACAAACAAGAAAGAGCTTAGAGGGTACCGGAGAGGAGTTGGAGTTTCAAATAGGGTGTTAGGGAAGGCTTCTCTATGAAGTGAATTTTAGTCAATACCTGAAGTAGATCAGGGACAAACCATGAGATTATGTGGGTTGAAGTTCTTCAGCTAAGGAGGGAATCACATGGCATATTTGAGGAACCACAAGCAGGCCACTGTGGCCATGACAGAAAGAACAAAAGGAATAACAGGAGACAGTGTCAGAGAGTTAATGGAGATCCATTGGATGGCTTTGAGATGAGGAGCAACATGAGCTGACTTCAATGTTAATAGGAACTGGAAGGTAGAGTACTGAGAGGATCATCTAAACTGATAACAAAATCATCATGAATTAAGTCATTGGTAATATTAGAAAAAATGTAAAGAGCCATGAGCTAGAGTTCAAAAAATGAGAAAGGGTGTGTAGTTAACTGCAGAAAGGATATGATTAGCATAACCCTCTGAACCTGAGATTCGGAAAATAAATAATCAATTGGGTAAATAAATTAGAGGTATAACTCTATAAAGCGGGAACTTTGGAGGACGTTCATGAAGTATCACAGAAGAGATCAAAATAATGGTTTTAAAATTTGATTTAAAAAGACATCAAGACTACATGGTTCACAGTTCCATCTAACTTGTAAAATGCAGATAATGCCAATGTTTTGAGGCAATTCAAGTAGCAGCAAAATAGAAGTTAATTAAATTTGATAAAGATTATTTAGCAAAAGCAATAGCCAAGCATCAATCTATCTGATAATACAAAGCCATTTATTTTAAAAGAAGGAACAAGAACAAGATGCTTGCTATCTATTATTATTCAACATCTCTTCAGAGATTTTTCTGTCTAGAAGAGAGAAGAAAAATTAATCAGTATCATTTTGGAAAGTTATCTCTTTTACTAATATTATTGAATATCTAAGAAAACCCAAAAGATTCTATTAAAAACTACTTGAATGTATGAGGAAATGTGGCAAGTGGCTAGATTAGGACAAATATTCAAATATCAGTAACTTTCCTTTATACTAGCAAAAGAAATAAAAAGGAAAATATTCCATTTGCAATACAGACAAAAATTATAATGTATTCAAGAACACATTTAACATGGAGTGTATAGGCTCTTTAAAAATGAAATGATAAAGTTCTCTGAAAGCCTATAAAATAAGGACAGAATAAATGAGAAGAAGGTATATCATGTTGTGGGAGATGGTAATTTCAAATAATAGCTGCAACAATATATATCCTATCTCACAATGTGACATGGGCACTCCTCTCCAGCCCAGGCATGTAAGCAAGAAGCCTTTGAGTGACTCTAGCCCCATTTATCATCTGAGTGCCACTTCATGAGACCCCTAAGCCAAGGTCTTCAAACCAAGTCACTCCCAATTTCTGAGCCACAGAAATTGAAAGGATAAAAACTACTCATTGTATTTTAAGCCACAACATTTTAGGATGGCTTATTATGCAACAAAATATAACTAATACATGTGTTTTTGGATTAAAAGATTTACTATTATGCCAAACATATATTGTCCCTCAAATTAGTGGCTTAAATGTTGTACTGAGATAAAATATCAAATTTTTTAGGAATATCAAGTTCAGAATAACATAAAATATTTAAAAATAAAATTAATCAAAATAGAAATAGATTATTGAAACATCAGGACTGAGAAACAGATTCAAGTGTATAAGGAATTTAATATATGACAAAAGTGATAATTCTATTGAGCGGGGAATGTGATTAACTTTAAAATATTGCTGGTATAGTAGACATCCATTTTGTAGAAAATAATGTTGAGCTCATTCTCATTCTAGATAAGGTAAAACCTTAAACGTAAACACAAATAAAATATCAAAAATATGTATACATCTAGATGAACTTTTAAAATTAAGCCAGAAAATATAAAGAATAGACATTTGCTATATAAAAATTAAAATCATAAAAGGCAAGTGATCATAAAGTAAAAAATGAGAGAATTATTTGCAATATGTTAGATATCTATAGTATGCCAGAAACACCTCAAAATTTATAAAGTGATTATAAATATTGTTAAATAATATGAATACACAATTCAAAGAAAAGCAAATCCAAATGCTCAATGGACAATAAAAAACATTCTATGTACATACAGGAAAATGCAAATTAATTGTTTATTAAATTTTAGATGCGGTGCTAGGGATTCAACATCAAGCAAAAAAGTAGAAAGTTACTGTTCTTATGAAGCTTATGTTTTAGTTGATGGTAGACACAATGAAAATATATAATCTGATAAGTAATACAAAATTTTAAAAATGTAAAATCTGGATAAGGAATAATGATGAGGGAGCTTAGCTATTATAGATATATTAGTCTGGAATTACCTTAGTAAAGTGAATTTTTATCAGAATCCTCAATGAAGTAATAAAGCAGGCCAGCACATAACTGGAAGCTATCAAATTACACTTATTAGATTGGCCAATGTGAAAAAGTAAGTGGGAATATTTAATGCTGGGGCATTCAAGTAAATATGTCCTGTTACACATTGCTGGTAAAAATGTGAACTGTTCCAATTCATGTGAAAGCCTAGCAATATCTATTAAAATTTCACATCCTTCAACTCAATAGTCTTTTCTCCAGGAAATCTATCCCAGAGAAGTAACAAGATGAGCACATTAAAGACCTATACACAGAAATGTTTAATAAAATATTAGTCATAGTGTCATATAGTTTATTGTTTATAGTCCACTCCATTCTAAAACAGTAAAGTCTTATATTTAAAATAAATAAAGCCTCAAAATTCTGAAAACAAAGTACATATAAGGTTGGGTGGACCTTTTTTGTTAAAACGAAATACTCAGAATACATTGAGAAAGAGATATTAACTACATAAAAATTAAAATTATATACGGCACAGTTTTCATAAAGTAATAAAGTGAATAGTTGAAAAAACTGTGGTATCTCTCTCCCATAGAGGAGCCTGCACCAATTACAAAACATAAGTTAGGTCTATACTTGTTCATATTGACAGATTTCTTTTATGTATTCATAAAGAATCAAAGAGGTGTATATAAATATGATTCTCTTTAAATAACAAAAAAGAAACCCACAATCATGCCCTGGGAAGAACCCTTGTTTAGTATTAACATTTTTTCTCATGTTGAACGATCTTAAATTATAAATCCTGGGGAGGTAGAGTGCTATTCACAATACATTTGGGTAGAATATACTGGATATGTTTGACTCATCTGCACCATTTTGTTTATTTGGGATTTCAGGTCCTGTGGGGAAAAGTTCTCTGCAACTCCTGGCACAGCTGTACCCCCTGGAGGAATTCTGTGCTAATCTGCCACAGCCCTTTTCTCTTGGAGTGGGCCTGCTCACAGGTACTCCTGGTCTTCTCTGTTCCTCTGTTCTACATCTTTCAGAGCAGGCCTTTTGCCTTCCACATAGTTACACAGAATGAAGAACCTGTTCCAGTTGAGCTGTTCCTGCTACCGGGAGGTTAACTCAGCCTGAATCTGAAATTAGATTTGCAGACCCATTGGCTTTCACATCTTCCAACTTAGCCTTGTGTAAACTATACTATATTGTTGGCCTCCCTTTGCTACTTCTATTTCTCAATTTGTTTAGAACCTAGATGGTGAAAGAAGATTGCTCAAATTCCATCAAAGAGTCATATACAAATACTTATCGACGAAAATATGACCACAGATCAGGGATGAACAGTTCAAAGAAAAGATATGACAGTAAAGAAATTGAGAGAGAAGATAAAAATTTTAAAATGCTATACTTTTAAAAATAAAAATCAAGAATAGAAGAGAATGTATGACGTGTCCCCATTTTGTGAAATGGTAATGACTGTGTATATATGAAAGAAATTCTTGAAAATTATCATCACTAAAACATTAATGGTGGCATCTAAGTGTGGTAGGATTTCAAGCAATCTTTACTTTCTCTCATATACTTCTGAATACTGTTTTATTTTTTTTTAAACAATATGCATATATTTTGAGTGTCTGTGGAATGAGGCAAAAGCCTTCCCTGTAAGACTCAGGTACAAACAAGTAGAGGAAGAGAACTAGTACCAGGTGTGGATATAGATATGTGTGTGTGTGTGTGTGTGTGTGTGTGTGTGTGTGTGTGCGCGCGCGCGCACGTGCGTGTCCCCTTCCCAGCCTTAAATTCACACAGAAGTGTTTATATGTATTTCTCTACTTTTAATTATATGCGATTTAACATTTCAGTGTGAATTTAAGGCTGCAAAGTGAATTATATTACTCAAACATGATTTAGTCTTCATTGTATCATTTAAATTCATTGAATAACAACTTCTGTTAAGCTAGGTCAGAAAAGGGGTTATATATACCCTAGGTAGAAATGTAGAAAGAGGGTGAATGGTGTTTGTGATATACATTACAGCTTTAGACTTAACACTTTGTGTTTTGTGCAGACATATTTCAAATACATTGGAGCAACAAAAAAGATGCAGATTCCATTGGCAAGGGAATACATATTACATTGCCAATAATGGTGGGTTTCAGGGAGGTGGGGAGATTGGGCAGCCTCATAAAAGTCAAAGTAGGACAGCAGGACTCCCTTGCTGATATGGTTTGGCTGTGTCCCCACACAAATGTCATCTTGTAGTCCCCATAATTCCTACTTGTGGGACTCAGTGGGAGATAATTGAATCATGGGGACAGTTTCCTCATACTGTTCTCGTGGTAATGAATACTTCTCACAAGTTTTTGATGGGTTTTTTAAGGAATTTACCCTTTTCCTTGGCTCGCATTCTCTCTTGTTTGCTGCCGAGATTGTGAGGCCTCCTTAGCCACATGAACTATGAGTCCATTAAACCTCTTTTTCTTTGTCTTGGGTATGTCTTTATCAACAGCATGAAATTACCAGTCTTGGGTATGTCTTTATCAACAGCATGAAAACAGACTAATACACTTATGTAGTTTTGGAATCCTGCCTCAAGGGACACAACACAGTCTAATGGGTTAAATGAGAACACTAGCCCAAGACAGGGAGAAGAGGCTCTTCTGTTCTCTTTCTACAAACCTATTTCCTCTTACTTGATGCTTATTGACATTTCAAGGGTAGAAAATTTGCCAATCTGATCTAAGAGTCCAGGATGTTTATCAACCCTGAGTTTACAAGGGCTGCTATGCTCCAAAAGTCGACTCAACCCAGAACTCTTTCTTCTCTTTTTCTACTGAGTTGATCCTGGGTGGAGCCATTCTCTGCAAGGCAGGCTCAGCCAGGTAGGCTCCTTCCTTACCTCCTTCAAGCAATCAACTGGATAGGTAAGTCAGACAAGATTCCACACTGCAGATGCCATCCTGACTCTCCTTTCTCAACTAGATAGGTAAATATAGAGTGGAGATCGTATTTTTAATTTGCAGCAATGAAAAGGAGAACAAATAGACTTGCTTAGGTCTACAGCCTAGACTACACAGGAGTGTGCTACTACTAAGAATGTATAATAATAATTGTCATTTTTCTATTGCATGTGGTTTCCTCAGGAAGTCTGTGAAGAAGTAACATTGGAAGGACAAAATTTGACCATTCCTGGTTCCCAAGTTATAGTACTTTCAAAATACTTTCAAAATATTACTCTTAAAACCTAACAGTACAGACAAACTATTGATGTGAGAGGATAAATGTAATCTCTCTCACTGAATTTTAAGCATCAGCTTCAAAATATCAAAATAATAAAACACTAAAATCAGAATAGATGCCTCCTTAATAAGAGTTTGTGTGTTAAAAAACCTAGAGACTTTGGATGAACAAGATATAAATAGGTCAAATGCATGCCAATTTAATCAATGTCTTATGAGATGTATAGAAACATGGTGCCCTGGAAAAAGATGTAAAGTTATCATTATTCTCTTTAAGAATTTCAAACATTTATGTTTCATTTTTTACATTAAAATTTAAGCATATTGTTGAAAATGGAAATGCATGCAAAAGGGCTTACATTGGAACATCTTAGAAATCAATTTATGAGTATATGGTTGAAGAATAAGGGCTTTTTCTCCCAGAGGAAAAAAGGTTTGGGAACCTCAGGATAAAGATGTGCAGGGCTAGCTATAAAGTAATTTACTTAATGTAACTCCAAAGATCAGTGGGTAGCAATGTAACCAAACAGATTTTCTTAATATAACATAACTTTCTATTAATCGGAGATCCTAAAAAGTAGAATGTGCTATTGCTAAGTTAGTATTTCTCTGCATCTCTCTTGCATAGTGGCTCTCAGGGACATAAAGGTACGCATGTATACAGACACACACACCCATATGTGCATGTGTATATATTTACATACACACATACACTACATAAGTTTGCTATATTTTTCTGATAAAAGGATGTGTAGAACCTAATTTATAATACTAGAATAAAATAAATAAAACTATTTTTTGGTAAATTCCATATAGCCAATTGATTTTCAGGATGTCTTTACATTTTTGCCAAATGTATCTATAGCCAGCACATGGTTGCAATTATTGAATGGGTACAGTTCCAACTTCAATGTTAGTTGATAATTTCATTTATATTAATAAGACAAAAGTGAAACAATAAACACATATTCATTAAGATGTGTTCATTGATTCAGAACTTTACTCATTTATCAACGATGTTAATGACTATCTCACTGAATCATACAATAGCTTTTGAATACTAAAAGAATATTTTCTCAAGTTTTGGTGCTAGTCAATGTAACAGCTAAATATGGGACTTCATAAATTTAGATTGCATTATTAACATTTTCTACATCACTTTCTTAAGTCCAGGCAATCCACAAAACAATTAACCAATCCCTGATATGTTGTATTTACCAATTTCCAAGGTTTGAATACTCCTACCATGGGCAATTTCAAGTTATAATATCATTAAAAATAGGAGAAAAAAAAAGAAACACACAGTAGTACATTATAAAGTGTTTTCACCATACAGATATAAGAGATTTAAATAACAGCAAGAGCATAGATAATAGTAAAATGTAATAACATAATTAGGATGTAATGACTTATGAGTACTACCTTTAGTTTTAATTATGAGCTTATAAAATTTAATTTCCAATAACAATATTTTTTTACTTCTAAGATAAGGTTATAAGAAAAAGTGTTTTTAACAACTGGCTAAAAAAATTTCTGAAAAATTAGCAATCAGCTCTAGGGACCAGAGCAAGCTGACTTCAGCACATCAATAGGATAGTGGTACTTTTTGTACATGAAACTTTACCACATATAGACCAAAACATAGATTCAATGGAAAACAGAGTGGAATAAAAATTTAAGAGAAGCAACATATCTATTTCTGAGTGTACGAAAATCAGTTATAATTTATTCCTCTATTTGAAAATCTCTATTAGTAGATTTCTTCACTAGCCTCATTAATTTCTGTTCTTTGGAGTAAGGTGTAGAAAAAGGATTCCAAGTGGAGATTTGCAGATTTTAAATACCATTTAAAAAAGAAGAATCGTCAACGTTTCCCAGTGAATTTTCTAAATAAAGCAACAATACCAAAAAGGAGACTATCTGAACTACTAATTTGAACTGTGTAATAGGAAATTTAAGAAACGCCACATTTCTTAGTTCAGTATACCCACATATACTGTTTTGTTATTTCCAAACAACACAATAAAAGAGGGAAAAAACACCCAGTTCATAACTGGAAGTCAACTACATTTTCAAATTTGATAGTTTTCTCTGCTCGCCCAATTTAAGCATTAAAAAACAATTTAATAAAAAATTTTAAATAAAAGCCCTGCATTTTGCCATTTTTTACTCCCAACAATTAAGAATTTTATATTTCAAATGTAACTGGTACTCCTATAATTCAAATAAGATTTATGTATATATCCCAGGCACAAATGTAAATTTGCTCATGAATGTTTTGTATATCTGTAGAATAAATGTGCTCAATTTTAACCTATGATTTTGGTATAATGCAGACTTAGACCAAAATATATTAATTCAGATTGAATCCTATAGATTTATGTAATAGACACAGTAGGAATTATGTGAAAATTAATGTCTAACATATTTTATATGTATGATAAATTCAAATTATGAATAAAACACTGAAAATATTTACCTCATATTTCCATAAAATAATTATGTTCATTTTTAAGAGTTCTATAAGGCCATAAAATATGAAGATGCTAAATATCTTTCCTAATGATACTAAAATTTAAATTTTACCGTCTGGCTTTGGTGTCACTCTACTACTAGCTTCAGCATAACATCTTAATTTAGGAAAATAAGACTGGAAGTTCAAAGGCAGCCAAAAGTAAATCTACTCTTTAACCTCATACTTAAATGGAATCTATTTTTCTTATATTCTTATATGTACAAATTTTACTATATCTAAAAAGGATGGAAACTTGAAGCATTAACCTACATTTTTATGTTTTCAACCCTATTTGTCATACATTCCAATTAGTGTTTTCTCCAGTTACTTTTAGTTTTTCTATTGTATTTACTCACCTACAGTGGGTTTTGAAAAGCTTGACACCTATTAAAGTAGAGAATATCAAAGAGGTTAGTTAGTGTCCTTATTAAAATCCAAGAAGTCATTGAAATACAAAGAAGAAATTGGAATTGTTTCATTCCTACTGAATTTATTGCGAAGCATGAGGATTCGGTTGGGATTTATATTTTAAATAGCATTTTACATATTTATTCCGTGTGTGTGTGTGTGTGTGTGTGTGTGTGTGTGTGTGTGTATAACGGCATTTTAGATCCTTTGAAACTGCCTATTTTAAAGCTGGTTTCTTTGAAAATACCCAAAGAACTAATTGCTTGGATGTGTTAAATGGAACCATACTCCATATTTCTTACACATGTTAAATACCATCAATTCTTGTCTAGAAAATTTACTTCTACATGCAGTATCCATTCATATTGTTTGTTAATAAGAAAATTTGCCACAAATATTAATTTTTAGATTAATGATAAAAGCCTTTTTATGAACCTTTAAATATATGAAATATACACATATATATGTGAGTATATATACACATATACAGACATACATTATGTATCATATATACACATATACACATTTAGCATTTGAAGTCTTTTAAGATATTTCCTAATTCTTAAAAGATTTTCATATCTTGAAAAGTATTTTAATATCCTATTTTGTTCTACCTATTAAAAGAATTTGACACATGAGCCTCTTAAATACTGCTTTCAACTTTTTAAGAACCTTTGGTTTTTCCATACTTGGGTTACCTTATTATACAATTTATTGAAGGCTAATAATTATTAGGACATGTGGCAGGCAGTTATCACAAGGAACATCACAGTACTAGCTCTATGTACAAGCCACAGTAGGGCAAATGGTACAATTAGAGGCACATTCTTTGGTGCATAACAATAGAAGCCTTAGTGACACTGCAAAATTAAGAAAAGGCTAAAACATCTTTAAAACTACTCATTACCACCAGTCAAAATGTGCATATTTGACCTTTATGGTAATCAGAAGAATCTCTGCCAATGCAGTAGGCGGCTAAATAATCATCACTTTCGACACACAGTTTTCCTTGAAGTGACCTAAGGTTAACACAGTTGATCCTGAAGCTGACACAGACATTGAATCAACTCATCAGGGGTCACAGTGAAAGGCCACCACCTTCATCACCTAGGTTACAATGACAGGATGAAAAGAGTGTTGCAGATTTTTCCACGCAAGAGACAGTAGGACTTAAACGTTGACTGTTCTGTGTATTTTGAAGGTTACAAAATTACTTAGAAACCTCTCTGAGACGCAGATTCACTCTGTGGTTTGATAATCATGCAACTTCCATAAAAATAATTGCTTAGTTTATTACCGTGTTGTCTTATGATATTAAAGCTTCATGCTGAATTCAGAAATCTCTTATTACTGATCTTTCTTTATTTCTATAAGTCTACTATTAACCCTACTTACTTTAATTTGACTATATTAACAGTTGCAATGAAGAATCTCAAAGTTAAATTGCTATCTCCAAATAACATAAAATCTACACTATAACTAGAGCTAATAGAGCAACTCTAACATCTGAGGAAAGATTCTTAATCATGTGGAATAAATTAAAAGGCTTCCTTAAAGCCCCTCCCTCAAATAGCACACCTGAAGATCTAGAAATCTGTAGCTACAGTGATACTTGAATAATCCGCATTTAAAATAAAATACAACCAATTTTTTGTGTTGGCGAGCTCATAACTCTCCAAATTTCATAGTAAAACATCTTATCAAGTAACTACAAGATAATTATGTCACAGATGTTATTTCCCTGATGGTTTTAGAGGAGAATAATGTACCCTGTAGAAACAGAATAATTTAACAGTCATCAAAATTAGAGCAGGGGGATAAAAACTTTTTTAAAAGGTAGCCAAAGTAAGAGGTTTGTTTTTGTTTTTGTTTTGTTTTGTTTTTTTAAGTCACAAAGCCAACATTCCCCAATATCCCTGGCTTGGTTGGCACGTAAAAGTAGTCATTCATAATTCCTCCTAATGTATACAATATTAATCTATGTGTACCTAAAAAATCTTGCAACGTCCTGTACTTCAAAGTCATTGCCTTTGCTATGAGACCTAGAAAGTGCTTCAGGATTCATTATGATATGTGGAATATATAAGCAATAAGGCATGACAGGGAGTGTGGTTATCATAAGATAATCACACCCCTGGGTCATTACAAAGCAAGAGGTGCAGTGGCGCACCTCTTATTCCCCCTGGGGTGTGATTATAGCACGATAAGCACACTTCATGCCATCACCTTACTGCTTTTATAAAAAGTCTTTGTTAGGAGGAAAGATTCTAAATTGTTTTTCACTTAAAGTTGGCAGTTTACAATGTTAACAGTAGTTTCAGCTAAGACAGATAGTTTACTTGTATCAATCTGCTCCTTTAAAATGTACAGCTGCCAAGGCACTCAGAATTCACTCTAAGACAGAGCTCATTATGTAGTTGTGTGTTCAAATGACTCACCTTAGGATAGAAGTGTGCCATTATCACAAAATGTCTAATATGTAGAACAGTTGAAAAAATTTGTTTTAAATTGTTATTTTTTTCCAAAGTATGCTCTCAGGAAAGGTGTGCAGAGTGGACTAAGTCAAATGCAACATAAAGAAGTTGATATCCAAGCATTGGGCAGTAAGATATTTATAATTTCTAATGTTCTTCATTTAGTTCCTTTCTTCCAAAATTCAGACGACAACTCAATTTGAGGTACTAGATACATTTCCACATCTCACTGCTGTCATTCAAATTATATCCTAAGGGCCCTATTGTGATTTTACAAATTGATGAACTCTTGTCTTATATAATGTGTTTTCTATTACTTAACATTAGTCCTCTTTGCTTTATCCAATATTCTACCCATCTTAAGGCAAACCTCAATTAATGGTCATCATATATAATCCAAACAATAATTACATTATAACATTGGATTTTCTGTCTATATTTGGAACATTTATTTTCATAATATTTTTGTGAAGATTATAGGTAGATGACTTTATTCACATTTTACAGAATAAGGCAAAGCATTTAAAAACTAAGTTATATGGTGAATTCAGTTAGTCCCAAAGTTCACATCCTACTTCCAATAATAAATACTTAAAATTTTTTTTTAATTTATAATTTTTTTAATTGTACTTAGGTTCTGGGGTACATGTGTAGATCATGCAGGATTGTTGCATAGGTACATATATGGCAATGTGGTTTGCTGCCTCCATCCCCCTCATCACCTATATCTGGCATTTCTCCCCATGTTATCCCTCCCTGAAAAATAAGAGCATTTACAGAAAATTACCTTCAACAAATACCTCAACTACTTTTAGCATAAGTTTCCTCATTCATAAAATAAGAATGTGAAAGTAGATGGTCTTCATAATGCATCTCAAACCTGATATTTTGAGAATTACTTTTTTGAACAATAGTAGTAACTATTATGGGTTAATTAACATTAGGCAGTTGCCTCTATCCTCAAAGACTAAGTCATATTAGTCAGTAGTTTAGGGAAAAAAAGACATGTTGCTAATGGAAGAAGGAAATAGATGAGAACATAAAACATTGAAACAGAGCAATCTGACTTCAGTTTTTTCTATTTCCACAGATAAAATTTAGATCGTTGCTGTTGTTGTTGGATTTGAAGGAAAGGATGCTCTTTATGCTAAGATCACTCCTCATTATTCTCATGAAAAAAATAACATGTACACATTTTGGAGAAAGGAAATTGGGGGGGTCCCTTCTATGTTGGTCATTTTCGCTTCTGCATAAAATAGGGATAATTTGTCATCACCTTGGTGTAGACAATGTGAGTTCATGGCAGTGCCCCTTTTTACCTGACTTCAAGGTAAACTTTACTAAGACCTGCTACTTTTCTCCTGAGTCCCTACTAGCATAAAATATCTTTCCATTAAGGAGAATATTAAAAATAATCTTCTAAAACACCATTTATGCCTATACATCAGTGGTCCTTGATTGGGGCTCTCCACCTACCCTCTCCACTGCTAGGATTTTCATGTCGTGTTGTTGTTTTTACTTTTTCTTTTTGTTTTACTTTTGGATCCTAGTTTGTCACAGTACACTTTTGTGCATTCCTCTCTTCCCATCCCAAATCAGAGGTGGCCTTTGCCACCCTTTCCAGAAGCACACCCCAATTTCACAAACCTATCTATCTTTATACCTGTGAGTTGAAGATTTTCTGTCACTTAATGAGGAAAGAAAAAAAAAAAATAGATACACCTCCCCCTGCCAAAATCTGACACAAATACCTTTTCCTCATTGAAGACACCACACTTTTATTATCTCTCTAACCTGCTTCATAATAAAAATGGGAAAGAATTGCTGTGCCTAATTCAATGGGAACACTGTTATACTCCTAATACTTTGATAGGATATTTTTCATGGTAGTGGATATTGCCCTAAAACTAGAAATAAATTCTCTCCTGTTTCTCTAAAATTAGAAATGGAAGCAAGTGAAATATTTTTTCAGCTGTGAATAATGTCCACTTATTTCCACTTAATCTATTCAGTCAGTGGGTAACTTTTGGATAAGAAAAAAAGTTCTTCACAGGCTGTATGTTCCATGTTTCTACATAATAGGAAATAAAGCCTACATAGTAATCATGTAAGAATTAGTTCATGAATCATTGGGTTCCTTAGACTGAAATCGATGGGCAGCCTACCAAGCAGCTATTTTTGCATGTAAAATTGAAACAATGCTAGATTTGGAAACACAGAAATCTTACGTGAGATACTAGAGTACCATTGCCCTTCACCTAGCTGGCTTATATCGGCTTACATACTCAGAGCTCCTTGAACAAAGTAGGCTAAAAGGGGTCTGCATTAATTGCATGGGCAAAAGGAAACATCCAGACCTTTCGTGATTGTGGCCCTTGCTCTGAACAGCCTCTAATTTCTAGGAATTCAGAATAGCAATACACAGCACTTAAAATGGAAACTTACCAGAATCAGGTGAGAAATACAATTTCAACCTGAATTTGTTTTTAAATGGTAACAGTGGAACCTCATTTTACTGCAGGGAAGCAATAACATGGACTTTTTGTGGAAATATATATCACTTTAAGAAAAAAATTTGGCATTGTGCATGAAATGCCTTTTTTAACGTTTATGCACTCTTAGCATCTAATTATGTTGCCTGTAGAAATAATTTAAAATCACAAACAAAACTTAGTAAGGATTTGACTCACAAAAATAATTTTATTTTAAAATTATTTGAAAGTAGCATAAAAAACCAATGATTCAAATAATATTACATTTATATCAAATATATTGGGATTATAAATGATGTCTTGCAACTGTTTAAATTACATTATTAACTGAAAAATGCATCTACAACCAACCGATCTTTGACAAACCAAAACAAAAACAAGCAATGGGGAAAGGATCTCCTATTCAATAAATGGTGCTGGGAAAACTGGCTAGCCATATACATAAAACTGAAACTGGACCCCTTCCTTATACCTTATACAAAAATTAACTCAAGCTGGATTAAAGACTTACATGTAAAATCCAAAGCCATAAAATCCCTAGAAGAAAACCTAGGCAATATCATTTAGGACATAAGCATAGGCAAAGACTTCATGATGAAAACATCAAAAGCAATTACAACAAAAGCCAAAATTGACAAATGGGATCTAATTAAACTAAAGCACTTACACACAGCAAAAGAAACTACCAGAGTTATTCAGTGCTACAGAATAGCAGAAAATTTTTGTAATCTACGCATCTGACAAGACCTAATATCCAGAATCTATGAGGAACTTAGACACATTTATAAGAAAAAAAAACATCAAAAAGTGGGCAAGGTTTATGAGCACTGTTCAGAAGAAGACATTTACACGGCCAACAAACATGAAAAACAGCTCAACATCACTCATCATTAGAGAAATGCAAATCAAAACCACAATGAGATATTATCTCAATCCAGTCACAATGATGATTATTAAAAAGTCAAGAAACAATTAATACTGGTGAGGCTGTGAAGAAATAGGAACACTTTCATACTCTTGGTGGGAATGTAAATTAGATCAACCATTGTGGAAAACAGTATGGCAATTCCTCAAGGATCTAGAACCAGAGATAACATTTGACCTGGTAATCCCATTACTGGGCATATACCCCCCAAAATATAAATCATTCTACCATAAAGACACATGCACACATATCTTTACTGCAGCACTGTTTACAATAGCAGACATAGAACCAACCCAAATGCCCATCAACGATAGATTGGATAAAGAAAATGTGGTACATATATATCATGGAATACTACATGGCCATAAAAAGGAATGAGATCATGTCCTTTACAGGGACATCAATAAAGCAGGAAGCCATCATTCTCAGCAAACTAACACAGGAACAGAAAACAAAACACCTCATGTTTACACTCATAAGTGAGAGTTTAACAATGAGAACACATGGACACACTGAAAGGAACAACATATGCCAGAGTCTGTTGAGGGGCAGGAGGTGAGGGGAGGAAACTCAGAGGATGGATCAATAGGTGCAGCAAACCACCATGGCGCATGTATACCTATGTAACAAATCTGCATTTTCTACGCATGTATCATGGAACTTAAAGTAACAAATAATAAAACATAAAAAATAAATTTTAAAAAAGAAAAAGTTGAATACAAAATTGTCTATAAAGTTTGATTGAAAATGTATAAAAATGTAAATGTCAATAATCCTAATTTTGGAAGTAGTTATCTTTTGTATGACTACTAATAGAATTACAGATATTAACATGCTATGATTTGAATTTTTATCCTCACCAAAATTCATGTCAAAATTTAATTGTCATTGTAACAGTATTGAGAGGTGAGACCATTAAAACATGATTAGACCATGAGGGCTCCACTCTCAGAGATGGAATTGGTACTATTACAAAATAGCTAGTTTGGCTCCATCTTGCCATCTCTCATCCTCTCACCTTCCACTATGTAATTATGCAAAAAGGCGGCTCTGGTCAGAGATTGGTACCTTAATAGTAGACTTTCCAGCCTTTAAAACTGTGAGCTAATAAATTTTTGTTTATTATAAGTTACTCAGTCTTGGTTATTCTGTTGCAGTAGCACAAAATGAACTAAGACATGAGGATATAATACATTTTCCCTATTTTCTTCTTTGTCTTTTTCTTTCCTATTATTTTATTTTTAAATGCTAATTTAAAATTTGTGAAAAAAATTTAGCAAGATAGAGATATGATTTTACATTTTATTACTACAGAAACATAGAACATTGAATAAATCATGTATTTTAACTATATTACCATAGTCCATAAATCTGTAATAATGCTTTCTTCATTTTGTGTTGACTTACATCAATAACTTTATGATTTCAAAGACATAGTGTATGATTTTGCAATTTTTTTCAGAGATCACAAACCCATATCTAAAATTTTTACAGATACAACCATATGAACTTTGATGCCAATCCATAGAAAAATATACTCAACACTTATTCATGAGAAATGAGTAATAAGAAAAACACATATACAACACATACATAAATATTTTCACATAAAGAGTACACTATTAAAATAAAAGTTTATAACAAGTTTTAGTGAAATAAAAATTCACTGAAACTCTTAGTAAAGAAGGTAGTCATTGTATTGGTAATATACATTGGTTTGACCCTTTTGGAAAGAAATTTGATCATATATAAAAATAACCCCTAAAATGAACATCTGTACTTCTACTTTCAAGCCTGTGTAAGTAACAATTTTGTTTTATTCTCTCATAATTAAAAATATAATATTGAAAAAAACACATATGAAACATGTATTTCAGACAAGCAGACAGTGAAGAACCAAGATTCCTGGAAAAGGATGTAAATGAAGTCTACAATCAACCCAGCTTTCTACCTAGAGGTAATTTTCAAATGCCTTTGCAAAGGAAGGTAAGCCAAAGTTTAGTGCTTTCTCTGAATTGAGAAAATAGAGTGGATTTTAGGAAGAGTAAGATGGTGGATTACCATACTATAGAGGATAGAGGTATGCAAAGATAGAGGAAGAAAATAGATCCCATTGAGTCATTGTCTGAATATCAATCTGTACATGAATTGGGTAAAGTTTGGCAAGGCCAAGCAAAATACAAAATCTGGGGAAGCACAATTTTTGGTTTACCAAAAGTCAAACAATTCCTAGAGGAAGCCAAACAAATCCCACAACAAAGGAATTATTTGATTTCTAACAAGCCAGGATGAAAGTATGGAGCCTTCAGTGGAAATTCAAGAAGAATATAAACTAACTATAGATAAAATATAACTCTTTATCTGTTCTTATAAGGCTTTAGCATAAACTTGGAAAGAATCAAATTAATCTGCAAGCATGTTAGTGTCCAACCAGAACAAAGATATTCCTTTTTAGAGAAATGCAAAAAAAAAAAAAAAAAAAAAAAAAAAAAAAAAAAAAAGCATCCTTCACCATAAAATACACAGTGTACACTATATAGTGAAAAAATATTCTATATATATATATAATTAAAATAAATTATCCCAATAAACAGTAATTCAGTCACTAAAATCAGAACCAGAAAAGACTGAGATGATGGATTGGAAGAAAAAGACATTAGATGTTTTATACTCAATATGCCCAAATATTTAACCTAAACATGAATGTGATGAGAAAAATGTAAAAGAAAACAAAATGAAATTCTAGAGGCAATAAAATATCAGAATTGAAATTTTTGCTGGATATAATTAAGAACAGAATAGTCAACACAGAAATGATCAGTGAACTTGACAGCATACAAAGAAAAAAGGTAAAAATGAACCATCAAATGAAATTATGCTAGAAAAATTATACAGTTTTAGTATCTGTGGGATAAACCCAAGTAGACTAACATATGCATACTGGTACCACCAGGAAGCTCAGTGGAAGAGGAAGGATTAAGAAAAATATTTTATTGAATAATGACTGAATAATAAGCACATTAAGTCCATCAAACTTAGTGAATCTCAAGAAAAATGACAATGAAAAATTACATCAATGACTATCATAATCAAAGTGGTTAGAAAACGTAGAAAAGAAAATCTTTAAAATTGCCAGAGAAAGTCACATTACATACACAATAAAACACAGATAAGAATTTCAGCAGACTTCTTGGCGGAAACTATAAACACATAATGCAATGAAATAATATCTTTAAAATTCCAACGAGTTAAGCTGTCAACCTAGAATTCTAAATAAAATGAAAATACATCTCAAAAGTAAAGGCTGAATAAGGATATTTTTCAAACAAAGGCTGAGAGATTTCATCACCATCAGATCTATACTCCAAAAAATATGAAAGTTCGTAAATTAGAAAAATATAGCTAATAAGTCAATAGAGAAAATATTTTAAAATCTATGCAATTAATCGAAAATAGGAAATGAAAGGATGAATAAAACATTGAATAGGAAAAAAATGGCAAGATAACAGATTTGAACTTAGTAATAGCTGATTATACCAAATGTAAATGGCTTACATGCCTTATCTAAAAGGCAGATACCATCATGTTGGATATTTAAAATCTTACTATGAGATTTTTACAAGAAAATAACTTGAAATATAAAGCAAAGATAGATAAATGTCAAGAGTGGAAAAGAATATGCCATCACATACTAATAAGAAAGCTGCTGTGTTTATATTAATACTTCATATCAGAAAATATAGAATTCATAATTTCAAAAATTTCCAGGGACAAAAATCAATACTTCACAGTGATAAGATCTGTGTATCAAGAAAACAAAAATTCTTTATTTGTATGTCCCTAATAATATGGCTTTTAAATATATGAATTAAAACAAACAACTGGCAGGAGATTTCAAGAATAATCAGATAAAAAAATCAGCAAAGATATAAATGACTTAAACTCTCGAAAAAGCTGATCTTACTGACATTAATGTACCACTACACCTAAAAACATCATGTTATACACATTTTTGAAGTATATATAAAACATTCACCAAGATAATCAAAATGAACTATACAATATACCTCAATAACTTTTAAAAGATTAATATGAAATATTTTGTTCTTACTTTTGTGACTTTTTAGTTACTAAATCAGTATTACATTTTACCAAATACTTCATTAATATAATCACATTATTTTTTTCTCTAGTTTACAAATAAGGTACATGGAATTCTTTGATTATTTAATTTTTACAGAATTCTAAATTTCCAAAGTAAACTCTACTTGGTCTTGATTATGTGCATACATACACATACACACATACACACACACAAACACACATACAGTTTGCTTTTTTTGAATCTATTGTT
Organism: Saimiri boliviensis; assembly: GCF_048565385.1. Classification (NCBI taxonomy): domain Eukaryota; kingdom Metazoa; phylum Chordata; class Mammalia; order Primates; family Cebidae; genus Saimiri; species Saimiri boliviensis. The sequence continues at coordinate 41,741,289 of NC_133458.1, forward strand.
TCATCTCTATCATTTATTTCCTTCTAATTTCTTTAGACAATCTGCTATTAAACTTCTAACTTCTTCAGATGAAGGTTTAAATCTTTGATGTGCAGTCTTTCATTTCTTTCCATTACATGCATTTAAGGCTAAAATTTTTCTGTTGACATAGTTTTGTCTCTATACCACAAGTTTCTGTAAGTAACATTTTTATTCACTTGAAACAACTTAACTTCTATTTGATTTCTTCTTTGAAACTTAGGTTGTTTAGATGTGTTTTGTGATTTGTGTTTATAGGACAGTTCTGTGGTTATCTTTTGTTATTGATTTCAAGCTTAATTCCACTGTAGTTGCAGAATATACTTGTTATATTAATGCTTTCAAATTTGTTGAAACTTGCTTTATGGCCTAGCATATAATCAATTTCAATTAAAATCTATGTGCATTAAAAAACGTCTATTCTGAAGCTGTTGATTACAGTATTCTATTAATATGTTATTTAGATTTGGAGGGGTTTAAAAATCATGGCAAGTCTGTCTTACCTATGCTACTGTTTTGTTTTGATCAACATGTTCCATCTGCTGCTGCTAGAGGAGTATGATAAAATCTGACACTATATTATCCTCACCAAGCCAACACAGAACACAGAAAACCAAAAACCCCATGTTCTCTCTTATAAGTGGGAACTGAAAGATGAGAACACATGGACACAGGGAGGGAAAACCACACACTCAGGCCTGTCAGTGGTGATGGGGAGGAGGAGGGAGAGCATCAGGAAAAACAGCTAAGGCACGCTGGGCTTAGCATCTAGGTGATGGGTTGATAGGTGCAGCAAACCACCATGGCACATATTTGCCTATATAACCAATTTGCACATCCTGCACAGCTATCCCCATAACTTTAAAAAATAAAAATAAGCAATTATAGATTTGTCTTTTTTCCTTTACTTCTCTACAATTTTGTTCTATAAAAAATTGAATATGTTTTTGGTACCTATAGATTTAGAACTGTTAATCTTCCTAGTACGTTACATATTTCTCATTAAAAAGTGTCTATTAATCCATGTAAATCTTAAAATTCTATTGAATAGTATGTCTTTACCAACTTTTTCAAATTAATGTTTAACATAAACATTAATTTGAAAAAGCTATATGATTTACATAATTTTAATTTCAACATTTATCATATTTCTATTTGATTTCTTCTTTGAAACACGTTTCTGCTAACACTGAGGACATGCTAACACTCTACCTTCAATAGATTACTTTAGTATTTTTAGAATAATGAAGATCAATCTACCTTTATAATAATATGATTACCATAACTTGTAGAGGTGCCATAGTTTAAGAATTAAGAGCATGGATTCTTTGAATGCAGGAACTGCTGCCCATGTGACTAGGGCAGTTATTTAGCCTTTTTGTGTCTCAGTCTCTTTAGGTGAAAGAATAGCTATTTTACAGGGTTGGTGTGAGGTTTAAGTGATTTAATATACATAAGAGTGATAAAAACTGCCCAGTATTCAGTACAGACAAATCTGACATACTGAGGATTCCAGACCACTGCAATAAAGCAAATACTGAATATTGCAATAAAGGTAGTCACATGAAATTTTGGTTTCCCAGTACATATAAAAGTTGTTAGACTGTACTGTAGTCTCAGAAATGTGCAATAGCATTATATCTAATTAGAAATGTACATACCTTACTTTAAAAATACTTTATTGCTAAAAAATGCTAATGATCATCTGAGTTTTAGGTGCATCATAACCTTTTTGTTGGTGGAAGGTCTAGCCTGAATGTTGATGGCTGCTGACTGGTCACAGCAGTAGTTGGTAAAGATTGGGGTGGATGTGGCAATTTCTTATAATTTAACAATAAAGCCGGGCGCGGTGGCTCAAGCCTGTAATCCTAGCACTTTGGGAGGCCGAGGCAGGTGGATCACAAGGTCGAGAGATCGAGACCAACCTGGTCAACATGGTGAAACCCCGTCTCTACTAAAAATACAAAAAATTAGCTGGGCATGGTGGCACGTGCCTGTAATCCCAGCTACTCAGGAGGCTGAGGCAGGAGAATTGCCTGAACCCAGGAGGCGGAGGTTGCGGTGAGCCGAGATCGCGCCATTGCACTCCAGCCCGGGTAACAAGAGTGAAACTCGGCCTCAAAAACAAAACAAAACAAAACAAAACAAAAACAATAAAATTTGCTACATTGGTTGCTTTTTATTTCATGAAAGACAGCTCTATGGCATGAGATGCTGTTTGGTAGCATTTTGCTGGCAGTAAATTTCTTTAAAAATAGGAGCTAATCTTCTCAAACCCTGTTGCTGCTTTATCAACTAAGTTTACATAATACTCTAAATCCTTTGTCATTTTAACAATGTTCACAGTATCTTCACCAGGTATAGATTCATTTCAAAAAGGTTATATAAATGGACTGTTATATAACCTTTTAAAATTGCTTTTATCATTTAATTCTCGAGATTTATCCAAGTTGTCGTATGTATAGTTTGTTCCCCTTTTCTTCTTGCTGAGTAGTCCACGATATGGATATATCACAATTTTTTCTTTAACCATTCACCCGTTGAAGGACAACTGGGTTGATACCTGTTTTTGGCTATTACAAATGAAGCTATCCTTTTATATATATATATATATATATATATATATATATATATATATATATACATACACACACACACACACATATATATGTATATATATTTGCACAGGTTTTTGTGCAAATATAAATTTTCTTTTCTCTGGGATTTGTGTCTTTAACAGAATTTTATGGTACTGGATCATATGGTAGTTGAATGCTTCATTTTTTAAAACTGTCAAACAGTTTTTAAAATGACAAACCATTTGCACTGCAACAATATGAGTGATTAAGCTTTCTTATGTCCTTGTCAACATTCTGTGTTATCATTATTATTTTAGCCATTCTGATGGATATTTAAGTGATATCTCATTGTGGTTTTATTTTGAATTTCCCTAGTGATTAACGATGCTGAATGCCTTTTCATGTGTTTGTTATCTGCTTGTCTGTTTTAGTGAAATGTCTGTTTTATCCATTCTAATTGGGTAGTTGCTTTTCACTGTTGAGTTTGGAGTATTATTTATATATTCTAGAAATTAATTCTTAAGTAGTTTGCAAATATTTTTCTCTCAGGCTGCAGTCTCTTATAGAGCAAAGTTTTCAGATTTTGATGAAGTAAAATATATCACTTTTATATTTAATAGATTATGCTTTTGGTGTCAAGTCTAGGAACTGTTTGCCTAACCCTAAATTGTAAAGATTGTCTTCTATTATTTTATCCTAAAGAGTTTTATGTTTTACAATTAAGTCTGCTGATTCATTTTGAGTTAATTTTTATATATGAAGTAATTAATCATCAGGATTTTTTTATTTTTAATTGCCTGGGATATCTAAATTGTTTCAGCACTATTTGTTGAAAAGACTTCCTGCTATATTGAATTGCTTCTGAAACTTTATCAAAAAATTAGTTGGCCAAACTCGTGTGGGGCTATTTCTGTGTTCTCTATTCTGTCCCATTAATCTTTGCCTATTCTCATGCCAATAGTACTGATGACTGCAGGCATGAAAATCTTTAAAATGGGTAGACTGATTCCACCTAACTTCTTGTTTTAGCTATTCTATTTTGCTCTTCTAAAATACAAATTTTAGAATAATCTTTATTTCTACAAAAAAATATTATTTGGATTTTGACAAGAATTATGTTAAACTTGCATATCAATTTGGGGAGACTTTAAATATTTACTGTGTTTAAAAACGTACTTTACACATAACACTGTAATATCCTGTGAGCCTACATTTGTAAACTAACTTCATTTTAATAATACAGTAAACTCAAAATCTAATCAGGCCATGACATACCCAAAAAAAAACAAGATAGTAGTCGGCAGTATGCCAGAATATCTCAAAAGCACAAGGTAATTTCCAGATGCTTGACACAGAAAATAGAGTTTTTCAAACTTCATTCCCTCTTTGGTTGCACTGCCTTTTATTCCTTTCCTGAACATACCAGATTATTTTCTGCCTTAGTGCATTCGTATTTGTTAATTCCTAGAAAACTTCACTCCCAGACTATGTGGTTGGTTCTTACATTCAGTTGTCAGTTCAAATGACACTTCTTCAATGAAGTCCTTTCTGGTTATCCAATCTAAGTAAACCCTACCACTCACTCTAACATCAACCTATCTTATTATTTATAGTACTTACCACTATCTCCTTTATTATAAATAGCATATCTGCTGTCCCCCAAAATTGTTCACCAGAACCTGACATCTTTAAGAGTAAGGACCATGTTGTTTCTGTTCACTACTAAATCCCTTCCTCTTAGCACACAGCCTGACACACAGTGGGTGCTATCTTTCTGTCAAATGTGTGAATGGATGAATGAGTATGGTTTAAGGCAAAGACAACAGAAGGCAATTTGAAGAGACCATGGCTTAATCAAAAGCTTGAAGGCAAGAATAATACTTTGAGCTCCAGTGAGCAAAGCAGTAAAAGCAAGAAAAGAGATTCTAATGGGAAAATTGTGCTCAATTGTGGAGAGCTTTGAACCTCTAAAATATGTGTTTTTACTTTAGCTTGAAGGTAATAGTCATGCTTTTAATAAGGTTGACATAACATGCTGTTTTAAAAAAATTAAGAGGGAATAATATAACAAATTAGGGTGAGGGCTGGAGAACTGAAGCAGAACCAGGATAGCAGCTGGGAATAATAGTGATAATATTGCTGTAATATAAGAAGACCTAGATGGTGATGGTGGTAGTCATCATAGAAAACTCAGCTTAAAGAAAACTTGAAAGTTGAGCCTTCTTCAGCTACACCTGCTTATCTGTCTCATCAGTTAAAAGCAATAGTGCTGATGAATCTGTGAAATAATTTTTAACTCAGAGTCACATTTCTTTTATCTTTGTTTGCAAATATGTCCCTCCGGTGTTAAGAAATTTTAACAGGTAGACTCATTCTACCTGTTAATGAGGCTAATTTCTTCTAGTTTAGTTGTACTCAGAGTCATTTTGTGTTAATAAACTTGTTTTTCCACTTTAGAACAGGAGATATTTGTTGAATTGACCTAGAAAAGAGTATTTATTTGAAATAGAAGCCAATCATATGAACCTTATTTACTTCTAGGCACTCCACTGTGTCATACTGAGAATGTTTTATACGTTTAGGCCTTATTCTATTTTAGTGTATCATTTGATTTAAAATGGGAAATAATGCTCACTGGGGTCCCTGATCTTCTATCCCAGGAGGTTTTGTGGTTCATTGTTCATTTTGCTCACTATGTGCTCCTGCAGTTGTATATGGCAGTCTTATAAAGTGGGGTCAGCCTGGGATAGCAACAAAGGGCTTTTCTTGTGAAGGGCTGCTCTTAGCTCATCTGTTTTACTCACACCCCAAACAAAAATTCCAAAACCATCCACTGGCATCAGGATTTCTAGGCCAGAGTCTCTTTGCTGTTAATAATTGCCATGATTTTCAAGGACCATTCTATATTCTTTTCAGTCAACTCTTAAACCTGGCAAAATACTGTTCTTTGATACCAAATACCAAGAAGCAGTTGCTATAGGAAAACCAAATAGTCCTCACATTTCTACTTACCATGTTTCACTTACAGTTCATTTCAGACTGTGACAATTAGAAGCAACAAGGAAGGGCTTTGTTTTGTTTTTCCAGGTTCATTTAAAGGAACACTACACACAGCCTGCCTACATGGTTGTTTGGTTAAAGAAAATGTTTCCACTCATACTCCAGCTGCACTGTAATGGAAAATTGCTCCGGGTGCCAAACCCACCAAGAACGTTAACATCAGCAAAGAAGACCTCTGCACTTGACTACTGTACCGTTTTCCTTACAATTTTTCAGCCACAAGTTATAAAGTGTAATAGGCCTCTGGAAGTAGGACTAGAGCAGTCAACTTCAATTTATCCCACTCTGTTGATAAGCAGCAAGATGCTTTTCAAAATGTAAGGTAAATAGTTTCACAGGGAAACAAAGCAAGGAAATCCTTTCAGAATTTAGCTGACTGGCCTGAGATCCACACCTTTGCACTGAGGTTTGCTCTACAGAGTATTTGCAACAGTTATTAAAGATGACTTGGAGGGTTAAAAAGACCAATGGAGACACTAGCTTCTAGGGCTGTTTTGACATTTCTTACTAGAGTTTCCTATAAGGTGGTATTATAGATATTATTACTTGTACATATTATTTTAGTTAAATTACAGTATAACTCTCATTCAATTTTACACTGGAAAAATTTGAAAACTTCTAACAGACAAGGAAATTATTGTGTAAGGACTTGCATGTTAAAAACTAATCCAAGAAATGAATGATTCATTTTCAGTATGCATTAAAGACATATTATTAGTCTAATACATAAATAACAGAAATGAATTACCTCATATCTACATGTAGCTTTATCTGAATGTATCAGCTCCTGGGATCATATTTATGAGTTCATGGACATAATATAATTAGATAATATTCATTATGGTTTCACTGTACAAAAGTGGTAAAATTATCTCCATACTTAAACTTTAAGGTAACACCCTCAGTTCAATAAAAAGGTGTTGGCTTTCGTTTTAGAGGGATTAACAGTGCTCATCAGTGGATAGAGTTCACATTAGCATCCAGTGACATTGCTTTGTCTGTATATATTCCTAGCTGTCAACAAAATGTCGTGAGGCAATTGTATCCTGATTCTATAGCTGTCTTCTATTCTTTTATAATACACAAGGGTCTAATTTTCCATCAGCAAAGCATGAAATCATGTAAGAATGCCACATAACCAGCATGTGCAAACAAGTAGCACTTTTTCTACACATAAAAATGCTTCATAAAATAACAAATTAAATCTTCTTGTTCAAATAAAGAGCTTGGAAATCAAGACCTATTTAAAAAAAAATAGTTTTGGTTTTTTTTTTCCCGCACAGAGCTGACACTGTCACGTAATTCAACTAAATTTGTTCACCACCCTACATGTTAATATGTGTGACAATTTCACTTTTCTTTGATTTACAGTGGAACTGTTTTATATCAGGACTGTTTTATGATTATGAATAAGAGGCACGTTAACTTCATTAAGATCAGCATTTAGCAATTATCAAATTAACAAAGTGATGACTGGAGGATATGACTTGTATCCAACTATATTAGCTTTAACAGTCATCCAACGCTGTGCATTGAAAGGACATAGAAACCAAGTATTCCATCTTTATTTATTCATATTTTGGGTACAGTGGGACAGGCAGTCAAAGTAAACATGAATCCTCAAAAATGACATTATAAAATATACTAAATGATGCATTCAAGATTTCTCTTCCCTCTCTGGAACATATCTAAGTTTGACAAACTGTTTGAAATTATCAATTCAATGATGCCCTTAAAAGGGTTAGCTTTGGCATATATTTAAAATACATTCAAGACATATGTCTCTTCTGCTGGAAGAACTACAGAAAGCTCAGTTTAACATCAGTGAGATGATTGAAACTGCTTAAATTATCATTCTCTATATGCATCTCATATTTCTACAACTTCAGGGTATTTTTAAACATTCTTTCTACATAATGTACAATTTACTTAGCACGTGGCATTCATATGTCTAGCTGTAAAATAACTTGTTGTAATTTAAGCAAACATGTTTTAAATAAAAGGTAGCTAAGGCTTCTAATCTCTGATGTATTGAGTGCAATGAAAGCTTCCATAAAAATGGATTTCCTGGGCAGCCAAAGACCATAGAGGCTCCCCTTAAGAAATACATTAATATATGATTTACCCTCATGCATTTCAATAAATCTGACCAATTTAACCAATGATGTGATGCCATTAAAAAACTAGACTAAAAACAGAGGAGCAGGATAAAGTAGGGCACTTATTTTTTCCTATGAAATCATTTTCATTTGCTTCTATTTTTCAAACAGTAATCTATGCAACAGTGATGTTCCAACTGTTTTTTTTAAATTTAGTGAGTTATAAATGACATCAAATACAATGTATATGTTTAAAGGGCACAATTTGATACGTTTTGACATGTGTACATTGGTAAAATCATCATCACAATAAAGATAGTGAACATATTCTATGTCTCCAAGAGTTTCATTGTTTCACTTTATAATTTATTTCTTCCTGTCCACCCTACAGCCCCCACTTTGTCCCCAAGAGTCGAAGTAACAAATCTTTCACAAACGTGTCTTGTCTCTTACATGGCATGTAGACAATGCATTGCACAGATAACCAGTTTTCCGATACTAAATGTTTGTATTTTCCAGAATTTTATATAAATGAAATAGAGTACGTAAAATTTTTTCGTCTGATTTATTTCACTTTCCATAATGTTGAGATTCATTCCTATGGAATGAAAATAGGAGCAAATATCAATAGTTCATTTTTCTTACTCTTGTGCAGTATTCCATTTTATGGAATTACCACGATCTGTTTATCCACTAACCTGTTGAAGGACTGTGGGTTGCTTCTACTCTGGAGCTGCTAAATGAAGGTGTTACGTGCATTCATGTATAAGTCTTTGTATAGACTTGCGCTTTCATTTTTTTTGGAGGGTGGGGTAATTGCCTAAACATGAAGTAGCTGGATCATATGTTAAATGTAGATCTAACTTGAAGAAAAATGTCAAGCTATTTTCCAAAGTAATTGCACATTTGACATCCCTCCAAGAAATGTATGAGTTTCAGTTCCTTTATAGCAGGCGTCCCCAAACTACTGCCTGTGGCCCGCATGCAGTATAAAGTAGTTTATCTGCTCCCCCCCCACACACACTTCAGGAAGGGGCACCTCTTTCATTGGTGGTCAGTGAGAGGAGCACAGTATGTGGCGGCCCTCCAACGGTCTGAGGGACAGTGAACTGGCCCCCTGTGTAAAAAGTTTGGGGACACCTGCTTTATAGCATCACTAATACTTGGTATGATCTCTTTGACTATTATTATTCCAATAAGTGTACACTGGTATCTCACTGTGGTTTCAGTTGGTATTTCCCTATTGATTTTTGGCATTTTTCTATCTGTTTATTTACCATCCATATTTATTTGGTAAAATGTATGTTCCAATCTTTTGCCCATTTTTTATGGGGTTGTTTTCTTACTACCTTTAAAAGTTCTTTCTATATTCTGGATACAAGTGTTTTTTTTTGTTTGTTTGTTTGTTTGTTTGTTTGTTTTATCAGGGGTATGACTTGTTAGTATTTTCTTCTACTATGTGGTAATGAAGAGAACTTTAGCCCCACACCAAGGTAATCTGGGAATGTTTTTAAATTTTAGTCTTTGGCAGGAGAGTAAAGTCAACTTTCAATTAAATGAACTCTATAATTGAGCAAAAAAAACACTTCCTGCTACCTACATAACCTGGAAAGAGACCCAAAATAGCTGATAACTACTCCATCTTTAATTTTTAAGTTTGTCAGTATCACAATCAGATGAAATAAGTTGTAAGGTTTTAAAATTTTCCCATCCAATTTTCTATATACCTCTATTAAAAGCTTTTGTGGGATTTTGATAGCTTGTTTCCACATCTATAGTCCCACTGTTCTTCTATTTCCTGGGGCAGACACCTTGATTCTTTGAACTTTGCATCTCCACAATCTAACACAATGCTTGACACTAGTAATTACTCAACAAGTGTGTAGCGAATGAATTTAAAAGACCCTTATTCTGTATTGTCAGTGCATATGGCAACAATCAACTGACACTTTCAAATTTCTTTCTCCCTCCAAGCTGTACTAAGTTGTATCAGTCCCAGCCACTGAGTGATAACCTAAGAAAAAGTAGTAATCTAGAGTTCAGAAATAGCTGTTGCCATGATTGCTAAATAAAGAAAACACATGTTTAGCTCCTAAATAAGTACTGACCCAGAAAATAACGTGCTACAAACTTTTTTTATTCTGCATACCAGAATTAGGCTTGTCTATGTCAAAGAATGAGTACGATTATTTTCTGCAGAGAAAAACAATCCTCTGGAGATTGTGAAAATCATCTTTCACAATATCTAGGCATTCTGGCTACCATCGTCCCTTACATCTATATTTTCTCTAGGCCACTGCTTTTAATATTTTTTTGCTTTGCTTTTTTACTGTAAGATTGGTTTTTATGAATGGGCATTAAAACAAATGCCCAGTGGCCTATTCTTTTGACCAATGAGGTGAATTGGCTTCTATAGTCCTTTATGCCCATCCAATAAACCAAATTCTCTCAGAGTAGGAGAAGCTTTGAAATAACTACAAGAGATTCGTTAAGCCAACAGTCTTCTAAGTTGACACATAGAATAGCAAAATATTTGCATATTATGTTTTCAAATATATAGGTATAATTGAGCAAAAATTACCACACTAAAGCCATTTCTGTAGTGAGCCACTGCATAAGAATCCTTTTGGCTCTTGGTTACATTGTAGCCTGAAAATAGTGTCTAATTTATCTGAATATTCCAAGTGCCAGATGGTGGGCACAAGAAAGAAACAGATCATTTCCTCCCAGCCTAGGCCATGGAGCTGGGCAGCCCCCTCCATTACCTGTGGATACCTCAGTGCATTTCACCAGGAGCTCCACTACCACCTCTCAGGGCTGTTCATTGTGTTCTCAACTGGGGGAATCTGAGGATGAATTGGTTGTCCGACTCTGCCCAGCTTTGTCCCCCACCTTCGGGGCTGAGGTAAAAAGCTCAGGCCACTGTGCATTCCATGGACCAGCCCACTGTTTGCAGCAAAAGATACATTCTCCCAGCAAATAAAAGAGAAGCATATATCCATCTGTTACTCTTGCAGCTGCCTTTCACTGCTGCTGACTTGGAGGTCAACTGCACAATCCAATACAAACTTTGCTAACACAAGTGCACTGTGGTGAAGAATGAGATTACCTCTTGAGACCTCTGCTGTCCCGGCCCTGCAGAAGGAAGTGAGCCTCCTCATTCATCTAGTATATCACTACTATACCCAGCTTTTGAGACAAATACAACACTAAGCCTATCTATAACCCAGAAACTTACGCAATGTCTTCACCACTGAACACACCTAGAGGCAAAGCCAAATGACACTACATAACATACATTATAATTACTGCTTGAAGGGAAAAAAATCCTATCCAAATGAAAGTAAATTAAAAAACAAGAAGAGATAGTTTTTCCATACGAGAAAGCATATGAGAAAGAATTGACAAAACAATTCTGGTTAAAAAAAAAGTGTTATGACACCCCCCAAAAATCACACTAAGTCTCTAGCTATTGATCCTCATCCAAATGAAATCTTAGAAATACCAGATAAAGAGTGCAAAATATTAATTTCAAAGAAGGTCAGTAAGATCCAAAAGAAAGCTAAAAACCAAGACAAAGTCAGAAAACCAATGCAGGATATGAATCAAAAAATTATCAAAGAGACATATTATACCAAACAGAAATAGCTATGCATATATCAGATAAAGAACTGCTAGAAATAAAAATTTAATTAAAATAATGATAATATACAGTTGAAATCTTTAGCAATAGATAGGACCAGAGGCCTAGGAGGTAAATATGGTTTTATAGCCTAGGCCCAGAGTCTCCATGCTGTGTGCATCCTAGGGACTTGGTGCCCTTCATCCAAGCTGCTCTAGCCATGACTGAAAGTGGCCAAAGTGCAGCTCAGGCCATAGCTTTAGAGGGTGCAATTCCCAAGCCTTGGCAGCTTCCACATCGTGTTGAAGTCTACGGGTATACAGAAGTCAAGAATTGAGGTTTGGTAACCTCTGCCTAGATTGCAAGGGATGTATGGGAATGCCTGGATGTCCGGGCAGTTTGCTGCAGGGGTGCGGTTGTCATGGAGAACCTCTGCTAGGGCAATGTGAAAGGGAACTATGAGATCCGAGACCCCCATACACAGAGTCTCTACTGTGTGGTAACCACCTACTAGATCTGTGAGAAGAGAGGCACTATCCTCTAGACCTCAGAATGATAGATCCATCAACAGTTTGCACCATGTACCTGGAAAAGCTGCAGACACTCAACACCAGCCTGTGAAAGCAGCCAGTAGGGAGGCTGTACCCTGCAGAGCCAAGGGCTGAAGCTGCCTAAGACAATGAAAACCTACCTCTTACATCAGTGTGATCTGAATGCAAGACACAAAATCAAGGAAGATCATTTTGGACCTTTAAGATTTGACTGCCCTGCTAGACTTTGGACTTGCATGGGGCCTGTAGCTGCTTTGTTTAGGCCAATTTCTCCCATTTGGAATAGCTGTATTTACCCAATGCCTGTACCCCCATTGTATCTAGGAAATAGCTAACTTGCTTTTGATTATACAAACTTATAGGCAGAAGGGACTTGCCTTGTCTCAGATGAGACTTTCAACTGTGGACTTTTGAGTTAATGCTGAAATGAGTTAAGACTTTGGGGAACTGTTGGGAAGGCATGATCAGTTTTAAAATGTGGGGAGAGGAGATTTGGGAGGGGCCAGGGGCAGAATAATATGGTTTGCTCATGTCTCAGGTTGAATTGTAACTTTCACAATTCTCACATGTCATGGGAGGAACCAGGTGGGAGGTGATTGAATTATGGGTACTTATATTTCCATTGCTGTTCTCCTTTTAGTGAATGGGTCTCCCAACATCTGATGGTTTTAAAGATGGGAGTTTCCCTGCACAAGCTATTTCTTGCCTGCTGCCTTGTAAGATGTGACTTGCTCTTCCTTGCCTTCTGCCATGATTGTGAGGCCTCCCCAGCCATGTGGAACTATAAGTCTATTAAACCTCTTCCTTTTGTATATTGCCCAGTCTCAGCTATGTCTTTATTAGCAGCATGAAAATGGAATAATACTATGGATTAAAGACTTAAGGTTAAGATCAGAAACTATAAACATTCTAGAAGAAAACCTAGGAAAATCTCTTCTGTACATTGACCTTGACAAAAAAAAAGGTTATGACTAAGACCTTAAATGCAACAAAAATAAAAATAGACAAATGGAGCTTAATTAAACTAAAAAGCTTCTGCACAGCGAAAGGTATTATTAACAGAGTAAACAACCCACAGAATGGGAAAAAATATTTGCAAAGTAGGCATTGAACAATGGACTAATACTCAGAATCTGCAAGAAACTCAAACAATCTAACAAGGAAAAAACAAATAATTTCATTAAAAAGTTGGCAAAGGACATGACCAGACTCATTTAAGCTGTTTTTAGACCTTATTATATGTGAAGCTGTCTTAAGAATTTAGATAATGCTAAATAAAGGCCATGTACAAATGGTACCTTTGGTTGGAAACAAATATATGCTAACTATTCTTAACTGAGTCCTGGTTAATTTGGCATAAATGCTATGAGATACAGATTATCTTGTAATATTTGGGAAAAAATATGGCATTTAAAGAAGGAGATTAGGTTAAAAGGGTTTAAGCATTTTACAGAATAACTTATTCATCAATTAATGAAACAATCAAAATATGTATTAGCCAAAAATACTAATTTAGAAATCTATTATAGGCCTTGAACACCAAAAATAAAATCTTACATTTTTGAAGTTATGCTTTCCCCATTTATTTTTATAAACGTTTAGATGTACTGCCCTACTTTTGCTATATATGAGGAAATGTGCCAAGGAAAAAATATGCTCAAGAATGATTGTAAGGCCATAAGTTTTCAAGTTGTCAAGAATTTAAATTATTTTAACAAGTATAGAACTGTTCATGAATAGGACAAAATGGAAACTATTAAGAATATCCAAGAAAATTTCCTTCGTAAATTTTGAGACAATTCCATCAAAAACCTTAAATGAATAATGTAAATAAGAAACCAGCTGAGTGAAAAGCCTAAAATATGGTGGAAACTATGCAAGCACCAAGAGTGTACTCTACAGATGTTTACAATATACAAAGGCAGCATGTCAAAATAAGTTGTGTACATCTCACCACGTTTCATGGATTTCTATTAGTCAACCACAGCAAATCCAAAATATATTTTCAAAGCAGATTACTGATATGAAAGAATTACTTCAGCAAGGTAACAGTAGAAATGGAATGAGAAAGAAGGTGACCAAAAGAATTGAAGTAATAAGGAAGCAGAAAGGCATAAACTCAAATTCAAATTTATTTTAATTTGTCATCACTCTTTCCTTAAAACTGGCCTAAAATTATTCACTCATTTTGTTTCTTAACTTGTAAACAAAGAAGCTGTCTAATTTTTAGTCTCTAAGTCAGGAGTCCTCAGCCTCTTTGGCACCACCAGGGACCAGTTTCATGGAAGAGAATTTTTCTGTGGAGGGCATCGGGGAGGTTTTCGGGATGAAACTGTTCCACATCAGATCATGTATTAGATTCTCATAAAGAATGTGCAACACAGATCCCTCAACATATGCAGTTCACAATAGGGTTTGTGCTCCTATGAGAATCTAATGCCTCACTGACCTTACAGGAGACAGAGCTCAGGTAGTAATGGTTGCTGGCCTTCCACTTGCTTCCCTGCCATGCAGCCTGGTTCCTCACAGGCCACGAATTGGTACATGGCTGGTGGGGATCCTTGGTCCAAACAATTGCACCCTCATTAATTCCAAACTTTTCTTCAATTTATGGAAGCATAGAACAAGAGAATGCCTACTTGCAGCCTAAAGTGGGAGGGAGACCATTGATGGCACTTGATAAATTCATTCTTGGAAAGTGAGTTAGGTGTCAACAGCTACACTCCAGCATTTCATTTGGAAAAGGGAAGGAAAAAGGTACCCATCTTTTTAGAGTGCCCTTTCAGCTCCGCATTTGCAGTGCAAAGGTTAAAAAGATAGCAACCTCACAAGTACTGTCAGACTACTGATCGCCTGAGGGAGTGATGTCCATCCAGGAAACTAGATGGCTATAGGATTGTAATAAATACTTAAATCCTTGCATACACTAAGTTATTTCTGTAGCTGAGTAAGTCACAATATAATTTAAATTCCTGTGAAAGAGATATTCAGCCTCATAAAAAGAAGGATGACTGACCAATTGATGTTTACTACATTCATTGGTGGAGGGTATATTAAACTATTGGGCCTGTAACAAAACGATGATTGGATACAATCCCTGCCACTTGGGAACACTAGTCTGCTGATAGGCTCCTGAGCATGTTTTTGCCAGTGAAGAATTAAAGTCTCAGCATACTACACTTCTTTCTCCCTCCATTTCTTCTCTAAAG